>NW_006921720.1:3756569-3780406 GCF_000298275.1 Orycteropus afer afer
ATTCTTTGTTGGAATTTTTTTTTTTTTTTTTTTTAAATTTAAGGGTTTTATATACATCATCCCATTGCTTTCTCTCCCACATAGTTTCTGCTGAGAAATTAGAGCTTAGTCTTATTGGTTGCCTTTTGTATGTAACTTTTTGTACTTCCTGTGCTGTTTTCAGGATTCTTTCTTTGTCTATGGTTTAGGTGAGTTTGTTTATGACATGCCTTGGTGATTTTCTTTTGGTGTCTATCCTGTTTGGGGTATCTTCTTGTCTTTCAACATATTAGGGAGGTTCTCTTCTAACAAATTTTCTCTGTGGTTTTATTTGTCACTTCCTGTTCTGTAATTCCAATCACACATGTTATTCCTCTTGATGGTGTCCCACATGAATCTTAGGCTTTCTTCATTTTGTTTTGATCTTTTTTTTCTGACCGATCCCTTAACAAATAGTATTGAGGGATTTGTCTTCAATCTCACTAATTCTGTCTTCCATTGATTCAATTCTACTCCTTTGCCCTTCAGTATGTTATTTATTTCTGAAATCTTAGTATTAATCTTCTGGATTTCTATTGTTTTTGTATGGTTTCTAATTTTTTGTCTATATTTTCAATGTGTTCTTGTGTTGTTTTCCTAAATTTTTGTAGAGTTTAGTCTGCATTTTCCTTAATTTTTTCAGTGTTTTCCTTGATCTATCTCTCAATCCACTGAAGGTAGCTAAATATAATTCATTTGGATTCCTTATAAGGCAGTTCCAATGTCACTTTTTCCTCAGAGAGGTTTTCTGGGTCTGTATCTTGGTCCCTTGTTTGTATTAGTTGATCTTGCTTTTTTCATGTACTGGGCTAGTTAGTTTTCTCTGAGATATTGTGATGGCATTATATTTATATTTCTACTATGTTTGCTAGTTTGACAGCACTTAGGTACTCATCACTTATCTCCTGGAGGTTGTGACATGATGGGAGTGTGTGTACAGATCTCTGTTAGCTGTTTGTGAAGAGCAGCTGAGGGTGAGTTGGGCTGGTATTGGTTGCTGTCTACTGTTCATCTTGTTCATCAGTTTGTGCAGAAGCAAGTGGTGGCCCTCACCCAGTGAGTGCTGCTTCAGGAGATGTGGATGTAGTTGGGTTGTGTGAGCATGGTTGATGTCTCCCACTTGGTCAGACCAAAAATAAATAAATAAATAAATAAAACAAAACAAAAACACCCAAAAATTAAAAACAAGAGAACAAAAAACACATACTGCATAAACAAACAACAATGATTGTGAAAAAAAGGGAAAGGGTAATAAATGAAAAGAAAAATTCAAAAAGAAAGACAAAAGAAGGATAAAGAGGAAAGGAAAGAAAAGGAAATTACCACAATATCTGGGGAGGGGGAATAAGAGAAGAGATCAAGAGGAAAAGAATAATAAAGAAATTATGAGAAAAATACAAAAAGAAAATCAAGGATGGGAAGAACTAAAAGAGAAAAAGAAGAAAAGAAAGAAAGAAGGGAACCAGAAAAGGGAAAAAATAGCAAAAATATGAAACAAAACAAAACAAAAAAACAAGAATCAGGGAAAGGAAAGAGAAAAAATAAAAAGAAAGGAGGAAGAAAAAGAATAATTTTAAAACAAACAACAACAATGACAACAACAAAAAACCCCAAAACTGGGGTATGGGGCAGGACTCCTAGGTTCTGTTTTTGCTGGCCACACAGTCAACAGGAAGCAGGGCACTGTGTTCTGGTACTAGTTCCTGCCTGCCCTGAAGGGAGCTGGAAGCAGGGCACCTGATTTCGGAAAAGTTCCTTTTGGGGCAAGATATCTGGATCTGGAAAAAATTCCTGCTGGCCCAAACTGTGGTGGGAACAAGGCACCTGGCTGAGAAGGAATTCCTGCCTGCTCAAAATGTGGCTTGGGCTAGGGCATCTGGTCTCAGAAAAAGTTTCTGCTCTCCTAAAAGGCAGTTTGGTGCAGGGCTCCTACTCACAGAAAAAGTTCCTGTCATCTTTGTGTAGGACACCTGGACCCAACAAAAGTTCTTGACAGCCCAAAATGCTGCTGGGAGGAGGGTGGCTGATCTCAGAGCTAGTTCCTATCTATCCAGAAGGGAACTGGGGCAGAGCACTTGATTTCAGACTAGTTCCTGCTGATTAAGACAGTGTCTGTGGGCAGAGTTCCTGGACTTTGATAACATTTCTAGCAGTCCAAAAGTGATTGGGAGCAAGACACCTGGTTCCAGAAGGAGCTCAGCCAGCTTAAAAATTAGCTGTGGCAGGGCTTGTAGACCCAGGTGAAATTCCTACTGTTTCAAAACAGGAGCAAGGTCCCATTCTCAGAAAAAAATTTTCCTGCCACCCCAAATGCCAGCTGGATGTAGGGTATCTGGTGTCAGAAAAAATTCCTCCTTGCCTGAAAGGTGGCAAGGAATAGGATACCTAGTGCTGGGAACTGTTCCTACTTGCCCAGAAGGCAGCTGGTTGCAGGATGCCCAGATCAGGATGTAATTACTGCCAGTCCAAGAGGTGGGTTGAGGTGGGGGTGGCCACAGTTCTGTTCACCAAGAGGGTGAGGAGTACAAAGGTAACAAGGGGAATATTGCACTTTTCTAGTCATCAGCTTCCAGTGTAGCTGTTTGTGATGTCCTCAGCAAGTGGAGCCTATTCTTACATTGCTTTCTGAATCGGAATGCCACTTGTAATTATTCAAAATGTCTGCGTTGCTTGCAAATATGCAGATGGCTGTGCCACTTGGGAATATTCAAACTGGCTACACTGTTAGGACAGCCAAAAGGCCACAGCTCTGTTTGTCTCCTTTTTCATTGTTTTCCTTTCTAGACATCAGCCACCAGTGTGGTTGCCCATGCAGTCCTCAGCAAGCAGAGCTGCATAGTTTGCTGACTGGATTGGAACACCACTTGTAAATATTCAAATTGGCCATGCCTTCAGGACAGCCTACAGTCTGTAGATCCATTTGTCTCCTCATTCATTGTTTTCATTCAAGTTTTTCTACTAGTTTTATTTAATCCACTTCTTTATCCTTCCCTTCAATGTTCAGTGTTCCAGGATTATCTTCTGTATCTATTCCAATTGGTTTCTCATTTCTTTGTTGTAGAGAGTCTGTGTAGTTTGTCTGTTTATCCTGCCATCTTGCTGGAAGTCTCTGCAAACATTTTTGAATTATATTCAGCAAAATTTTACTTGCATGTGATACTAGTGATATAATCTGGTGATTTCCATGTTCTATTGGATCACCTTTCTTTGGAATGGGCACAAATATTGATCTCTTCCAGTTCGTTGGCAAGGTAGCAGTCTTTCAATTTTCTTGGCATATACAAGAAAGTACCTCCAGTGCTGCATCCATTTGTTGAAACACTTCAATGGGTATTCTGTCAATTTCTGGAGCTGTGTTTTTCACCAATTCCTTCAGGACATTTTGGACTTCTTACTTCCATACCATTAGTTCTTGATCATCTGCTACCTCCTGAAAGAGTTGAACATTGACCAATTCTTTTTGATATAGTGACTTTGTGCATTCCTTCCATCTTCTTTTGATGCTTCCTGTGACATTCAATATTTGGCCCATAGAATCCTTCAATACTGCAACTCAAGGCTTGAATCTTTTCTTCAATTTTTTTAGCTTCAGAAATGAAGAGCATGTTGCTCCCTTTTGGTTTTCTAACTCCAGGACTCTGCATGTCTCATTATAATACTTTACTTTGTCTTCTCTAGCTGCCCTTTGAAATCTTCTGTTCAGCTCTTGTAGTTTATCACTTTTTCCATTCACTTTAGCTACTCTATGTTCAAGAGCAAGTTTCAGAGTCTCTTCTGATATCCATTTGGTTGTTTCTTCCTTTCCTGTCTTTTTAATGACCTTTTACTTTCTTCATGTGTGATGTTCTTGTTGTCATCCTGTAACTTGTCTGTTCTTCGGTCATTGGTATTCAGTGTGTCAAATCCATTTTCAGATGGTCTCTAAATTCAGGTGGGCTGTAATCAAGGTCATATTTTGGCTCTTGTGGGCTTAATTTTCCTCAGCTTCAGCTTGAACTTATATATGAGCAATTGATGATCTGTTCCACAGTCAACTCCTGGCCTTCTTTTGATTTATGATATTGAGCATCTCCATTGTCTCCACAAATGTAGTTGATCTGATTCCTGTATATTCCATATGGCAAGGTCGATGTGTATAGCCACCCTTTATGTTGTTGAAAAAAGGTATTTTAAATGAATAAATTGTTGGTCTTGCAAAATTCTATCATGTGATCTCTGTCATAATTATTTATCTCCAAGGTTACATTTTCCAACTACCAATGGTTCTTCTTTGTTCCCAACTTTCACATTCTAATCACCTGTAATAATTGATATATCTTGATTGCATGTTTGATCAATCTCAGACTGCAGAACTTGCTAAAAAAATTCAATTTCTTCATCTTTGTCTTTAGTGGTTGGTGCCTAATTTGAATAATAGTAGTACTAACTGGTCTTCCTTGTAGGCATATAGATATTATCCTATCACTGACAGCATTGTGCTTTAGGGTAGAGCTTGAAACTTTCTTTTTCACAATAAGTGTGACATTATTCCTCTTCAATTTGTCATTCCCAGCATGGCAGATCATATGATTGTCTGATTCAAAATGGCCAATACCAGTCCATTGCAGCTCACTAATGCCTAGGATATCAATCTTTATGTGTTCTATTTCATTTTTGACAACTTCCAGTTTTCCTAGATTCATGCTTCATACATTCCATGTTCCAATTATTAATGAATATTTACAGCTGTTTCTTCTCCATTTTGAGTCACGCCCCACCAGCAAAGATCCCAACAGCTTTACTCCATCCACATCATCAAGGTTGACTCCACTTTTAGGAAGCAGTTCTTCCCCAGTTGTCATTTGAGTGCCCTCCAAACTGAGGGGCTCATCTTCTGACACTATATCATGCAATGTTTCACTGCTATTTATAAACCTTTCCAGTAATATACCAGACAATGTTACAATAGTATTCATAAGGTTTTCAGTGGCCAATGTTTTCAGAAGTGTATGGCCCTGTCGTTCTTTCTAGGCTGTCTTAGTCTGGAAGCTCTACTGAAACCTATCCCCAAGAATGGCCCTGCTGATATTTGAAAATACCATTGACAAAGTGTCCAGCCTCACAGTAACACACAAGCCACCACAGCATGAGTATGAAAAACTGACAGACTGGTGGTTGCTTCTTTTACATAGAACAATATTAAAAGACCATAGTAATACAAGAGAGAGTTTGTGGAACAAAGGAAAACGTTTTATATTTTAGTTCCTTTAATAACACCTTGCTGTTTGAACAATGGGTCCCACATTTTTGTTTTTCACAGTTGTTGTTGTTGTTAAGATGCCATCACTGGGTTCTGCAAATTTTGCAGCTGGCCATGCCTTGGATGGACCATGTCTCTGCTGCCTCTTAGCAATGGGCAGTTTCTTGTTCCTTCACTTCCCTTTCCTGCTGGCCACTCCACTTTTCTCCATTGACTTGTTTCAGCTATCTATAGGTAATCATTTGTCCCTGCCATATTCTGGAGGCATAAGAAAGCTTTCAGAGTAGGAAAACATGTTGACCTAGTATCAAGAATTTTGATGATGCTGGTGCCTAAGATCACACCATTTGCTTTATACCTTATAATTGTCAAAGACATATGAGTTTTTAATCCTTGTGGGGAGACAGGCCCCAGCCAAAAGGCAGGCACCTTCACAAAAGGGAAGAACATGCTCAGCATTTCTCAATCTGAAAGAACTGAGGAAAAAATTTAAGCCCCGAGTTGCAATATTGAAAGATTCTATTGGCAAAATATTGAATGATGCAGGAAGCATCAAAAGAAGATGGGAAGGAATACACAGAGTCACTGTACCAAAAAGATCTGGTCAATGTCCATCCATTTCAGGAGGTGGCATATGATCAAGAACCAATGGTACTGAAGGAAGAAGTCAAAGTTACTCTGAAGGAAGTGATGAAGAACAAGGCTCCAGGGATTGATGGACTACCCATTGAGATGTTTCAACAAACAGATGCCCTGTTGGACACACTCACTTGGCTATGCCAAGAGATTTGGAAGACAGCTACCTGGCCAACTGACTGGAAGAGATCCATATATGTACCCATTCCAAAGAAAGGTGATCCCACAGAATATGGAAATTATTAAACAATGTTGTTAATATTGCATGCAAGTAAAATCTTACTGAAGATAATTCAAAAATTATTGCAGCAGTATATTGATAGAGAACTTCCAGAAATGCAAGCTGGATTCAGAAGAGGATGTGGAACAAGGGATATCATTGCTGATATCAGACTGATCTTGGCTCAAAGTAAAGAATATCAGAAAGATGTTTACTTGTGTTTTATTGGCTATGGAAAAGCATTTGATTGTGTGTATCATAACAAATTATGGATAACATTGAGAAGACTGGTAATTCCAGAACACTTAATTGTACTCATGAGGAACCTGTACATAGACCAGGAGGCTGTTGTTCAAACAGAACAGGTTCTGCATGGCTTAAAATCAAGAAGGGAGTGTGTCAGGGTTGTATCCTTCCACTGTGCTTATTCAACCCATATGCTGAGCCAATAATCTGAGAAGCTGGACTATATGAAGAAGAACGTGGCATCAGGATTGGAGAAAGAATCATTAACAACCTGCAATATGCTGATAACACAAGTTTGCTTGCTGAAAGTGAGGATGACTTGAAGAACTTACTGATGAAGATTGAAGACTACAGTCTGCAGTATGGATTACATCTCAATATAAAGAAAACAAAAATCCTCACAACTGGACCTATAAGCAGCATCATGATAAATTCAGAAAAGATTGAAGTTGTCAAAGACTTCACATTGCTTGGTTCCATGATTGATGCCAATAGAAGCAGCAGTCAGGACAGCAGATGATGTATATCACTGGGCAAATTGGCTGTAAAGGGCCTCTTTCAAATGCTGAAGAGCAAAGATGTCTCCTTGAGGACTAAGGTGTGCCTGACACAAGTCATGGTATTTTCAGTCACCTCACATGCATGTGAGAGCTGGACAATGTATAAGGAAGACTAAAGAAGAGTGGATGTTTTTGAGTGCTGGCAAAGAATGCTGAAAATACCATGGACTGCTAAAAGAACTAACAAATCTATCCTGGGAAAGTGCAACCAGAATGCTCCTTGGAAGTGAGAATGGACAGACTTTATCTCATCTACTTTGGTCATGTTGTCAGAGGAACCATTCCCTGGAGACAGATGTCATGCTTGGTAAGGTGCAGGGTCAACAAAAAGGGGGAAGCCCCTCAATGAGATGGATTGACACAGTGGCTGTGGCAATGGGCTCAAGTATAGCAAGGATCATGGAGCTGGAGCAGGATTGGGCAGTGTTTTGTTCTGCTGTACATAGGGTTGTTATGAGTCAGAAATGACTCGATGGCACCTAACAACAAGAACAATCCTTGTGGCTTTCCCTATTTATAGACCTTCTGTTTGATCCGACATTTTCTATCTAAGTCTTCTCATATTCTTTTACTGCCTGGGTCACAAAGAAAATATATGGACAAATTACTCCCCATAAAATCAGGCACTATAAAATTTATTCTGACTCATGGTGACACCATGTATGTCCGAGTACAATTATGCTCCATGGGGTTTTCAGTACCTAATTTTTCAGAAGTAGATCACCAGACCTTTCTTCTAAGACACCTCTTGGTGAACTCAAACCTCCAACCTTTTAGTTAGCAGCTGAGGTGTTAACCATCTGTACTACCCAGGCAATATTAAATTACATTTCCAACAGCAGTGTTTGCACATGTGTTTCTACACACCATCACAACACAGTGCATCTTTGAACTTATTATTCTTTGTCACTCTGACATGGGAAAATAGTTTCCCTAGCATTTTTACCTATGACTGGATGTGCAGGATTGTAAGGTACGAATGGATTTGAATTGACTAGATAATGTCAGTCTATTTGATGAGTTTCTACATCCTTGCCAGAACTTAGTATTGTTAAACTTTTAACTTGTCCCAGTAAGATAGAGATGAAATACATCTACTCCTTACTTACTGACTATCACATTATCTGACATTTCACATTTATGACAATAGTAAAAAGATCTAATATCCAACTATTTTTTTGCATTAACAATGTGCATCTGGCCATAACAAATGTCAAAGAGGGGGCAAGAATAGCACTGGCTGTGATGGTTAAAGTTATGTGTCAATTTGGTTGGGCCGTGATTCTCAGTCTACCACTCGTCTGTCAGTTTGTCATACTATGGTGACTTGTGTTGCTGTGAGGTTGGAGGATATACCACTAGTATTGCAAATACCAGCAGGGTCACCCATGGTGGACAGGTCTCAGTGGAGCTTCAAGACTAAGACAGACTCAGAAGAAGGAAGGGGCCATCCACTTTTCAAAGAATTGGCTAGTGAAAACCTTATGAATAGCAGTAAAACACTGTCTAATATATTACTGGAAAACTTTATGACTAGCCCTGAAACAATTGTCTGGTATAGTGTCAAAAGATGAGCCCCTCAGGTCAGAAGGTACTCAAAATACAATTTGCAAATAACTGCTTCCTAAAAGTAGAGTTGACGTGAATGGAGTAAGCTTTTGGGACCTCCATTTGCTATGAGACATGACTCAAAATGGGAAGAAATAGCTGGAAACATCCAATAATAATTGGAACATGGAATGTATGAAGTATGAATCCAGGAAAATTGGAAATTGTCAAAAATGAAATGGAATGCATAAAGATTGATATCCTAGGCATTAGTGAGCTGAAATGGACTGGTTTTGTCCATTTTGAATCAGACAATCATATGGTCTACCATGCTGGGAGTGACAAACTGAAGAGGAATGACATCACACTCATCATCACAAACAATGCTTCAAGAGCTATTGTGAAGTACAATGTTGTCAGTGATAGCATAACATCCATACACCTACAAGTAAGACCAGTTAATTCTGCTATTATTCAAATTTACACACCAATCACTAAAGCCAAAGATGAGGAAATTGAAGAGTTTTACCAACTTCTGCAGTCTAAAATTGACCAAACATCAATCAAGATATATACTGATTATTACTGGTGATTGGAATGCAAAAGTTGGAAAAAAAGAAGAATCATTGGTAGTTGGAAAATATGGCCTTGTTGCTAGAAATGATGCTGGAGATCACATGACAGAATTTTGCAAGACCAATGACTTATTCATTGCAAATATGCTTTTTCAACAACATAAACATTGGCTACATATGTGGACCTCACCAGATGGAATATACAAGAATCAGATTGACTTTGGAAAATGTGATGGAGAAGTTCAGTATCTTCAGCCAAAACAAGGGCAGGAGCCTGACTGTGGAACAGACCATTAATTGCTCATATACAAGTTCAAGTTGAAGGTGGAGACAATTAAAACAAAGCCACAAGAATCAAAATGTGGCCTTGATTGTATCCCACCTGAATTTAGAGACCATCTGAAGAATGGATTTGACACACTGAAAATCAATGACTGAAAACCAGAGGAATTGTGGGGTGACATCAAGAATGTCATACATGAAGAAAGCAAAAGGTCATTAAAAAGACAGAAAAAGAGGAAAAGGCAAAAATGGATGTCAAAAGAGACTCTGAAACTTGCCCTTGAATGGAGAGTAGCTAAAGGAAATGGAACCAATGGCAAGATAAAATAGCTGAACAGAAGATTTCAAGTGCAGCTTGAGAAGACAAAATTAATTATTATAATGAAATGTATGAAGACTAGGAGTTAGAAAGCCAAAGGGGAAGAACACACTCAGCATTTCTCAAGCTGAAAGAACTGAAGGAAAAGTTGGAGCCTTGAGTTGCAATACTGAAAGATTGTACGGGCAAATTATTAAATGGTGCAGGAAGCATCAAAAGAAGATGGAAGGAGTACATAGAGTCACTGTACCAAAAAGAGTTGGTCAATGTTCATCTATCTCAGGAGGTAGCATAAGATCAAGAACAAATGGTAGTGAAGGAGGAAGTAGAAGCTACACTGAAGGAAGTGGAGAAAAATAAAGTTCTAGGAATTGATGGAATATCCATTGTGATGTTTCAATACATGAAACCATGCTGGAGGCACTTGTCTATGCCAAGAAATTTGGAAGACAGCTATCTGGCCAACTGATTGAAAGTGATCCATATGTGTACCCATTCCAAAGAAAGATGCTCCAACAGAAGGATATCATTAATATCACATGTAAGTAAAATTTTGTTGAAGATAATGAAAAACCACTTGCAGCAATATATTGACAGGGAACTTCCAGAAATGCAAGCTGGATTCAGAAGAGGATGTGGAATGAGGGATATAATTTCTGATGTCAGATGGATCCTGGCTGAGAGCAAAGAATACCAGAAATATGTTTACTTGTGTTTTATTGACTATGCAAAAGAATTTGACTGTGTGGATCATAATTATAGATAACATTGAGAAGAATAGGGATTCCAGAAGACTTAATTATGCCATGAGAAACCTGTACATAAATCAGGAGGCTGTCATTCTAACAGAACAAGTGGATACTGCATGGTTTAAAATCAGGAAGGGAGTTTGTCAAGGTTGTATCCTTTCACCATATTTATTCAATCTGTATGCTGAATAAATAATCGAAAAGAGGACTATATGAGGAACATGGCATCAGGACTGAGGAAGACTCATTAACTACCTGAGATATGCAGATGACACAACTTTGCTTGCTGGTAGTGAAGAAGACTTGAAGCACTTACTGGTGAACATTAATTACTACAGTCTGCAGTATGGATTACACCTTAACACAAAGAAAATGAAAATCCTCACAGGTGGAACAATAAGCAGCATCATGATAAATGGAGAAAAGATTGAAGTTGTAAAAGATTTCATATTACTTGGATCTACAATCAACACCAACGGAAACAGCAGTTAAGAAATCAGATGACATATTGCACTGGGCAAATCTACTGCAAAAGATCTCTTTAAGGTGCTGAAGAGCAAAGATGTCTCTTTGAAGACTAAGGTGTGCCTAACCCAAACTATGGTATTTTTGATCACCTCATATGCATGTGAAAGGTGGACAATGAATATGGAAGACTGAAGAAGAGTTGATGCTTTTGAGTTGTGGTGTTTGTGAAGAATGCTGAAAGTACCAGACACTGTTAGAAGAATATAGGCTTCATCTTACCTACTTTGGTCATGTTGTCAGAAGGAACCATTCCCTGGAGAAGGATATCATGTGTGCAAAGTGGAGGGTCAGTGAAAAAGGGGAATACCCTCAACAAGGTGGATTAACCCAGTGGCTGCAACGATGTGCTCAAGTACAGAAAGTATTGTTAGGATGCCAAAAGACCAGGCAGTGTTTTGTTCTGCTCTACATAGATAGGGTTGCTATGAGTCAGAGCCAACTCGATGGCACCTAACGACAACAACATGATTCTCGGTGGTTTAGCAGTTAAATAATGATGTAATTAGCAGTTATGTAATGTAGTCATCCTTCATTTAATGATTTGATGTGATTATCCTCCATTTTAGTGTAATGCCAATTTTTGCATAACGACTTGGTCTTTGGTACCTAACCATGTTGATAAGCGAGAAATGGGTGTAATATCTTATTTGATTTTAGTTTTCACTTATCTAATTACTAATGGGGAGCTCTGGTGGCATCGTGCCTAAGGCATTTGACTGATAACCAAGAAGGCTGATGGTTCAAACGCATCAGCCACTCCTGGGAAGGAAAGCTGGGCAATCTACTTCAGTAGTGACACTGCCTCCAAAACCCAAGGAGGGATTGCTATGAGTTGGATCCAACTCAGCGGCAGTGGGTTTAATTACTAATAAAGTTGAAAATTTTTCATGTGTTCATAGACTTCTTGATTCCTTATCCACTAAGACAGACAGTATATTTTGCCCATTTTTTTTATTGGGTTGTCTTTTTTATGCTGTTTGTAGGTTTTTTTTCCTTTAAATATTCTGTTGTTATTCTTTTATGAATTATATGGGCTGCAAGAAATGCTTTACAACTTTTTTTCCCCATTCTTCTTTTATTGGGTGAACAGAAGTTCTTCTTCTTTTATTGGTGAACAGAAGTTTTAAATTTGTTTAATTTATCAACCCTGAACTTTATGATTTATGCTTTTTATACTTATTTAGGAAATCCTTCCACGCATAATGTAAATTATGTAGATAATATCCATTATCTTCTAAAAGCTTTAGAGTTCTTCCTTTCCCATTTATGTCTTTAATCTGCCTGAAATCGATTTTTTCTATGGTGGGAGGTAGGAGTCTCATTTCATACTTACTTTATGGATAACTAATTGTTCAATTTATTGAATAGTTTCTCCTTTCCCCACTGATCTGCAATTCCCTTTCTGCCATGAATCAACTTTGCATATATGTGTGGG
Source organism: Orycteropus afer afer (assembly GCF_000298275.1). Taxonomy (NCBI): domain Eukaryota; kingdom Metazoa; phylum Chordata; class Mammalia; order Tubulidentata; family Orycteropodidae; genus Orycteropus; species Orycteropus afer. The sequence goes on from NW_006921720.1 coordinate 3,768,925, forward strand.
TATTCTGGGCTCTCTGTTATTTCTTCTTGACCAATTTTTGTATATTTGCTCCAATACCACACTATCTTAATTACTATAGTTTCATGATGAGTCTCGACATCTAATACAGCCAATTCCTCCACTGCATCTTTTTTTAGTGCATTTGAAAGTAATTTTGCCAAGTGCTCTGAAAAATCCTGTTTGACTTTTGATTGACATTGTACGTAATCTGTAAGTCACGTGAGTGAGAAGTGGAATCTTCAAATTACTGAATCTTCCTATTCAATAACATTTGTTATATATGTTAATAGGAGCTCTGGTAGCATAGTGCCTAAGGCACTTGCCTGCTAATCAGAAGGCTGGCAGTTCAAACTTACCAGTCACTCATCAGAAGGAAGCTTGGGCAATCTACTTCCTTAGTGATACTGCCTTGGAAACCCAAGGAGTGTTTGCTATGAGTTGGGGCTGACTCAATGGTACCTAACAACAACAACAACAACATATATTTTAATATATTTCCAGTTTTACATATGTAGAGTTTTTAATGTTTTAAAATAAAATTGTGTACTTTCTTTATAGTGAAATTTCATATGTTTTTACAGTCCAGCATAAAGTATATTTGTTATGGATTTTTTTTTAAATACATGCCCTAATGAAATTATGGAAATATTCTCAATTTACCAAGGTTTTTTTTTTTTTTTTTTTTTTTACTCTGAATGGATGTTGCGTTTTACCAAATTCTTTTTTTCCCTGTGTCTAATGAGATAAATGAGGCGCTCTGGTGATGCAGTGGGTAAGGCAGCTGCTTAACCAGAAGGTCACGGTTCAATGCACCAGCTGCTCTGTGGGAGGAAGATGGGGCAATCTACTTCTGTAAAGATTTACAGCATTGGAAACTCAATGGGGGTCACTATGAGTCAGAATCGACTCAATGACAGTGGGTTTGGTTTGATTTTTTAAATGAGATAAATATATGATTTTTTTCTTCTTTATTAATGTACTAAACCAACTTGCATTTCTGGAATACATCAAACTTGATCCTTTTTCTATAAATTGCTGGATTTGGTTTGGTAAATATTTTGCTTAGGATTTTTGCTTCTATGTCCATGAGTTAGATTGGTTTGAAAATTTCATTTCTTTAGCAATTCTTGTCTGATTTTGGTGTCAAGGTAATACTGACCTCATAACTCATGATCATACCTTCCATTTATATTCTCTGAAGAGTTTGCATAAAGTTGAGTGTCTGTTAGCTGAATGTTTTGTAGAACTTGCTTCTAAAACTGTCTGAATTTATATATATATATTTTTTGTGTGAGGAGCTTTTATTTATTTATTTTTTAACTGTTTTAGTAACTTATATTTTTCTAGGAACTTACCCATTTCCATTATGTTTTCAAATATATTGATACAAAATTTTTAATATAACATTTAATCTCTGTAATCCCTGCATTTTATTTTCTTTTTAACTCTTAAAATTTTTTATGTATTCTGTATCTTTTTTTTCTGTATTAATCTTGTCAGAAATTTATTTCATTAGGTTTCTTGAAAGAACCAAGTTGCAGTTTTGTCAGTTCCTTCTAATATCTATCTATTTATCTATCTATCTATATATATATAAGGATAGAACTTAATAAAGTATGTGTGTGTGTATATATATATATATTAGAAGGAACTGATAAAACTGCAACTTGGTTCATATATATATATATATATATACACACACACACACACACACACACACATACTTTATTAAGTTCTATTCTTAATTTACTAATTCACTTTCTGTTTTCATTAGGCTCATTTTGCTTATTTTCTAAATCAATTCTTAAATTGGATGCTTAGTTCTTTAATTTTTAGCTCTTAATTTTTCTGATGAAAACATTTTAGATGAGCAACATCTCTGAAGTACCGCTTGCATAGTATTGCACAAGTGTTGATAGTAGTGTTTTCCTTATCATTAAATTTCCAATATTTCTGAAATTTCATTTTGATCCCTGAAGTACATAGAAGGTAGTTTTAAAATCTTGAATTTTTTCCCCCTAGTTGTCTCTTGGTTATTGATTTCTAACATAGTTGCATTGCGATCAGAGAAGATGATCTCTCTTATACCAATGGCCTGCAATTTGTTGCTGCTTCCTTTATGGTTTTGCATACGGGTAGTCTTATTTTCCATATGTTATAGAGTTCTACATGTGAGTTATTTTGGTTTTGATTTCTCTATACTTCATTAATATTGGCCGTTGCAAAAGTACTCCTCACGTGGTGTCTTCTCCATTCTATCTTACTAAGTACTTCCTACACTTTAATCTATCTGTATGCTTCTTTATTCATCTTCACCTTCTCTAATTTTCCTTGTGTCAAATCAGGACTAGATGAGCTCTTGCCACCCTCCCAGACATGCCTTTCCGTCATTGTCCATATGAAGGACTGTTGGCTTCCCCTCAGATGGTGCCACTTAACTTTGGAGAATTGTGCTCTGTCAGTGGCCTTGGGCTCTACAGTCATGAGCATTCTCTCTCAGCACTTTTCCAGTATCCCACTCCGACCTTCACTGTATCTGGCTGCCTTTCCTTTAAATTATAATTTGGGATTATATACAGTCTTTGTTTCATTGAAGATGTTGTTTCTGTCTTACATGTTCTTTATCACTTTTAGATGATATTTTAAAGGAGAGAAAACTCCTATCATTAATTTGCCATTTAAAAAGTGGAAGTATTCTCTTTCCAGTGGGCTTCTTGCTTTGTTGTTGGAATGGTCTAATCTTGGGTATCTCGTGCTTCACCCCACCTTGTAGACTTGTCTCCGTTGTTTTGATTCAGGATTGCCTTCCCAGCCCCTTGCCACCTAGGTTGCTGGCGCTGACTGCTGGATATGACTATGAAGCTTGTCTCTGGGCATTAATCAGTGATGATGGATAAAACTTTACCCTTTAGAAAGAAAGAAAATATTCCAGTTCTTTTAGTCACCCTTGAAAAAGATAATTAGGTATGGAAATATTCTTATGGGACCTGAAGGTTCTGTATTTTTATATCTAGCAGTAGAAGGCCTTGCAGCTTTATCCTTGAGAAACGTACCATCAGTTTTCAACTCCTAGTTCACTTCATGTAGAGAGTCACACTGCAATAATAACCTGCACTTAAGGAATCACATCCTAGCACCAAATGCTCGTAATGAGTTCTGTAGTAATTTTATTATGTGAATGTTATCAGTGGTTTCCTAAATTGGCACAAATACAATTAAGATCATATTTATGTTTCTTCTCTATGTAATCACAGTCTAAATTAAGAAGAAGAAATAAAAGGTAAAAAAGGGTTGTGCAGTTGTAGCTGTCAGCTTAGTGCTTTATGGAGAACACTGGGCAGGCTGACAAGAGACCTGTCCACGTTTATACATATTTGGACCTCAAAGACTCACCTATTTTTTCTGTGCCTTGGATATCTATGTGTCTTGGAGAAGAGTGGAGAAGGAAGGCACACAGGCTAGGTTTCTCACTCCTATGAGTGATGTAATGTAGTGCTGAGGAGCACAGGCTCAGGATCCGACTGCCCGGATTCAAGCCCTGTCACTGTCACCTACTAAACACCTACTAATTTTTAAACAAGTTCTTAATTTCTCTGTGCCTTAATTTCTTCTGTAAAAAGTGGACAGAGATACCAATAATAAATACATACCTCATAAGACTTTTTGAGGAGTAAAGCAGAAAACACACATGGAATATATGGCAAGTAGTTATTGCTAAAAACATGTTATTTATAGTATGATGGGTCCGAATCCCATCTTTTTTTAATGAAACACTAAGGAGGAAGATTCAGTTCTTAATATGGAGACTCAAAAGGCAGATGTGTCAGTGAGAAATTTGCAGGTGCTGTGAGGCAGCTGTAAGGGACAGAACGGTACATTTGGCTGGACCATCATGCACAGGGGCAGCAGTTAGAGGTTGACTCTTTCTGTCAACCAATCTCTGAAGGCTTGGGCAGCCAGTACACTACCAATTAAAAATGTGGCTACTTCTATAATTGGTATAACTTTCCTAGTATATGTAGCACATTCACATACATTTTTTTTCTTTGACTCTTTAAACAATCCTGTTAAAAGGCCATTGTCTTTCCCATGTTGTGAATGAAACATAGCAACTCAGCCAGTGCTTCCTTCCTTCTTCTGTGCTCACTTCACTAGTTTGGCTTGTGAGTTATTTGAAGACTGACCACAATAGCCTTTAAGGCATGGTCTCTAGGGTGCTTCTCAGACTTCAGGGTTTATAAAAATGATGGGAAGGCTTATTAAACTTTAAATTCTTAGTCTTCACCCCCAGAGACTCTCAGATTTAGATAGAGGCTCAGAAATCTGCAATTTTGATGGGCACTTTCTGGTGATCCTGTTCACAGGTGACTGGGGAACTATGTTTACTAGGGGTTGTTGTTAGCTGCTGTCAGATTTGGCTCCCAACACATGGCAACCCTAAGCATGATGGGATCAGACTGTTGTAATCCATAGGGTTTTCATTGACTGATTTTTGGAAGTAGATCATCAGGTTTTTCTGCCTAGTTACTGGAGAACAGAAATGAGTGAAACAGACATAATCATTGCCCTCATGGAGTTCACAAGCTAGTGTGGAAAATGGGTACAGAAACAAGCTAGTAAGGAGCTCTGGTGGCACAATGCCTGCTCCACACAGTGTGATGAAATTAATGCTTTTCTCTGGAGAACATACCAGTCTTGAGCTTGCCCTTTTTATGTTTTTGGTTGTATGTAGTTATGTGTAATTCTGTGTTTCTAAAGGTCCCATGCTATATCCAGTCAAAGTTAAAGACATAAAATTCCTATAAACTCACCACGGACTTGTATGTGTCTACATGTGAAATTTCTTCTCTAATGAATAGGTATATCATTTTCTTTTGCTAGTGTGAATAACATGAAATATTTTCCTGCAGTCACCTTGGGTTGTAACTACAATGACCATACACTTGGTTGCTGTTGTTGTTGTTATGTGCCGTAGAGTCAAACCCGACTCATAGAGACCCCTCCTTGGGTTTCCGAGGCAGATTTACTATTTAACATGTGCTTTCACTTACCTTGTGTCACTTGGTTCTCATAATGATTTGGTGAAGTAGGTAGAAGAAAAATTGTGACCTATGTTTTACAGAGGGGGAGGCAGGGCATCAGGAGAGGTTTTTTTTTTTTTTTTTTTTAATTTTATTATGCTGTGGGTGCAAATTTATAGAGCAAAATTTGTTTTACATTCAACAGTTCATGTACATTTTGTTTCACGCACCAATTACCATCCCTGACCAAAACAAACTCTCCTCCCCTTGCTTCCCTGTGGCTAACCCCTCCCTGTGCCCTTCCTAACCATGCATTCCCGTCTGTCCAGCTTTCCCTCTATGTGAATGCTGCCCCTGTTGTGCCCCATGGCCGATTGCTCTAAGGGGTAATCTCCCTACAGTAGGCAGGTACATCACCCTAGAGGAGGTGTTCTGCATGTAGGTCCTTCCACTGTTGGGCCAAGAGCCAATCCTTGGGAGTGAGTCCAATTCTGGATCCAAAGGGTAAGTTGGAGCCGTAGTCTTGGGAGTTCTGCCAGACTCCATCAGACCAGTAATTTTGGTCATTTTTGTTTTTGAATTTTGCTCCACATTTCCTACCACTCTACCCAGGATCTCCAGTTTTGATCCCTTCTTGAGTAGTTGGCATTGGTAGCCAGGCACCATCTACTTCTGGTCTTGAGGTCTATCATATTCAGGAGAGTTTTGACCTGATTTTTATCACTCAGCTGGTACATGGCAAAGTTGGTAACAAACCCCATTCTTCTAATTCCCAGCCCAGTGATCTGTACAGCAAAACAAATTAGCAAGCTCCTGGAAAAACTACAGAGACTAGAAAAAGGCTTACATGAACAGGGCTTCTGTAAAGTAAACATTGGAATCCACTCATCTGCTTTGAACAAAACTGATCAATGACCTGGTCTGCCCAGTCCTTAAAGCTGTGTTTTGAATATTGATGATGGCGAGCTAAGCAAATTACAGGGCAGAGACCAGCAAATAACACCAGGCCCATTAGGCATGACTAAAATGACCATTTTTAAAAGCTGCTTGTGTGTCTCAAAGGGAAAAAATACACATGGATAAAAGGCAGACCCAAACTAGCAACTTAATGCCTTAGCAATCCATCAAGTAAACTCACCTCAAGCAGGGACTACTCTGCTCTTAGGGAAAGATTAAATATCAGTGCCTATTTCTATCATTTCTTTTTCTTAGCAGTTTTGACCTTCCTTTCATAACATCAGAGTTAATTGCTTGTGCTTTTTTGAAGGTAAGCTGATTCTTTCCTTGCTCCATATGATCATTTTTATTTGGACACCTTGGATGTACATAAAATACTGGGGACTGCCAAAGCAAGGTTGTGTAGATTGGTTAGCAGCACACAGTTACTTATTGGATAAATTCCTTAGGGCATTTAAAGAGGCAGCCCCAGAGTAAACATCTGAAGCTGGTAATAAGCCCCATTTGAATACTCACATTAGCATTGAGCAGCTGGAGATGGAGAGTGCATGATTCACTGGCTTTAGCAGTGGCTTCACAGTGAATAAAGTAGCTTTATGAAAATCAATAGAGTGACTACAATTACCAAGTGCATTACTTCAAATATATTAAGAGCCATAAATCAAGCATGTCAGCTGAAGAATAATGATGATGTTATGTACAAACAAGAAAGCATGGTATCGGCTGAGGAAGTGACCAGAAACTTATTTTACGGCTGCTGAGGAACTGAAAATAAGTGATTACTTTTTCTTTTTAGCATCACTCTTAAGGCAGTTTGTCACACGTCTTACAAAGCAAAACATACAATTTTGTAATCACTGACAGTTGGAAGGGAGAAGAAATCCAACCATGCTGAAAGATTTTGCTGGAATTATCTCCACTCAACTAGCAGAGACTGGCTTGGCTGGGAGTGCGTGAGGCAAGGTGGTATGCTCCCACGCAGCAGGAGATAGCCGGGGATGTTCCAGAACTGCTAAGTAGCAAAGTGCCTGACATGCTAATTAATTTGAGTCTTAGGATGTCAGAGTTGGAGGGTCTACAGAAAACATCTAGTCTGACTGCTCTCTTGATGCTCACAACTCTTCTCCCAACCCCAAGTGATTCATGCCTATTCAGGTCCCCAAATGCCTCTCTCCCAACATAGCCCTGTCCATTCTCAGGGCAGTTTTGACTGGTAGGAAGTCAAAATTCAGAAGTTCAGAAGCTCTGAAAATTAGTTCAGTTTCATTGGAGCTACATGTTATCATCTCAAGTGTTTAAAATAACCTTCATATAAGCAATTTCTGAATCTTCCCTTCTCCAAGATAAACATCCCTAACATAGGACAGGGTTGGAGTAACTTCTCAGAGACAACCAAATATCTTGTGACCGAGAATCACCAGGCCTAGGGGCTCTGGACCATAGTCTCGGGGGACATCATGCTCAATTGGTACACATAGTTCATAAAAATTTTGTTCTACAACCTAATTTGGTGAGTAGTGACTGGGGTCTTAAAAGCTTTTGAGCGGCTATCTAAGATGCAATTATTGGTTTCCTCTGGTCTGGAGCAAAGAAGAGTGAAAAAGATCAAAGTCATCTGGAAACAATTAGTCTAAAGACAAGGAGGACCACAAATACCTCAGCCTCCACGACATGAGACCAGAACTAGATAGTGCCTGGCTACCAATGCCAACCACTTGGAAAGGGATCAAAGCTGGAGATCCTGGATAGAGTGGAAGGAAAAATGTGGAGCAAAATTCAAAAACACAAAAATGACCAGAAGTACTGGTCAGAGAGAGATTGGTGGGATCCCTGAGACTATGGCCCCGGATTACCCTTCGGGCCTAGAAATGGACTCTGCACTGTAGTAAATTACCTGGTATGGCTTTTCCAGCCATAAGTCTTTGTAAACTCTATGGTGGAATTTGCTGTGAGAAACTGAGTAGCTCCTGAGTGTTAAAATCATCCACCTCGGGTATTTCTGTTGGGAGCAGCACAAAGTAATGTTCTAGAAAATTTGCTCTCTCTCAGGTGCTTAGAATTCTGATGTTATGATTGGTTAGTTTGGCCACTCTGCCAGGCTCAAAAAGAGGCCTCCTAGAGGCAGAAGTCTCTCTCTGACTGCTGGCTGAGAAGGACGTGCTGCTGAAAGAGACACACACTCCTGAGAGACATGTGCTGCTGGGAAAGAGACGTGAGAGACACACACTGCTGGAGAGAGACTGTGAGAGACTGTTGGCTGAGAGATGGCATGCTGAGAGAGACTGAGCATTTTTCCTGAACTTGAATTGGAGCCTAGTGCTTCCCTAATAAACCTCATAATCTGTGAGCTCTGTGTGGCCACTGTAGTGAATTATTGAACCAGCAGAAAGGTGGTGAGGCTGCAGGAGGAATGGTTGGTGTCAGAGTTGGTGAAAGGGCTGGAGAGAGGCAGCATGTCTGGCCTCGCAGGAATAGGCCTTGGGCTACTGATGGTGATTCTGTCTTCCCCTTGTGCAGTTAGAGGAGGTCAGAAGATGTGGTCTCCCTGCCCTTTTAACAGACTCACTTCCATGGATTGTCTCTCTGCCCAATAGTATTAAGACCTACATACAGAACACTACCCCAGGTTGATGCACCCACCGACTCCAGGGAGATGCACCCCTTGGAACAATCCAAGGAGACACCAAAGGGGTAGCAGTCACATAGAAGGAAAACTGGACAGATAGGTATGCATGGATGAGAAGGGCATAGGGAGGGGGAAGAGGGGGAAGAGGGGAGGAGAGTTTTTTACAGTTGGGGATGGTAATCGGGGCCATGAAATCAGATGTGCATGAACTGTTGAATGTAAAACAAGTTTGCTATGTAAATTTGCACCCAAAGCACAATAAAATTAAAAAAAAAAAAAAAATCCCTAGTTATTTCAAATGTTCCTCTACTTCAGCCCTTTACCTTTCTGGTTGTGTTTTGTCAAACACGTTTGGGTCCATTTCCTTCCTGAAGTGTGATGCTCACACATAGAATATTATGGTCAGCATGGAGCACAGAGGTGCTAACACTTTCCTCATTTTTGATAATTATTTATGTGAATAATTAACTTCTAAGGTTCCTACACCTACAGATGATTCATACTGAGGAAATTATAATTATGCATTCACCTAACATTTATTGAATACTCACTAGGTGTCAGCCACTGTAGTAGGTACTAGGGATATGGACATATGCTTGTAAGGATTCTATAATGTCATAAAAAGAGACACCTGAAAAATAGTTAAAATGGCATGAAAAAGGTGAAGGCAGAGAAAAGTGTAGCATGCTGTAGTCAGATAGAAGAGGGTCACTTAAGCCAGCCAGGAGTGGTATTGGTTGCGGAGGAGAGGGCCAGGAAATTAGGTGAAGGCTTCTGGAAAGAAACAAAGCTGGAGTTGTTTCTTTATGGGCGATGGGAGTAAGTCAGAGGAGAAGAGGAGGGGAGAATGGCATTTCAGCAGAAAGACTAGCAAGTGTACAAGATTCAGAGACAAGAGAGAAAAATGCATACTTGTAGGTTTTCTATGAGTCATAATAGACTCAACACCAATGATTTTTTTTTTGTTTTAGAGAAAAGGAAGTATTTCAGTAATTATGGAGATGAGTGTTGAGAGATGAAAGGAGAGGCTTGAGAGGAAAGCAGGAGCTTGAGTATGAAGGACTCATGCCAAGGAGTTTGGAATTTATTCTGAGTATAACAGAAAATCACTGGGACTCTATCCTAAGCAGGTATGAAAAGCCTCTACATGGGCAGAAGTGGAAAACTTCCAGACCTCTGTGCTAGCACAGCAGGAATTGAGACCCAGAACTCAGACACTGGGCCTTGGTGATCTGGCTTCCTGAGGAACTTCCTGACTTGGCTTTAAATGATAATATATATTGTTTTGGACTTTGTTGTTTTAACTTGTAGAAAGTCACAGCTAACCAGCTGAGGAACAGGGATTCAATCTCAGGCAGAGGACTTTAGAAATCATGCCTTTGCTCATTCTACTGAATAGGTTTATTCTCCCTGGAGGGAGTGAAAATAAGCCTGTATAAGTCTTCATAACATTGACATGTAAAAAAATGCACTACTTTTCTTATTCTATTCTAATATGCACTTTAAAAAATGTGATCATTCATGAGACCCTTCTATCAGCAAAATCTGAATGGTAAGAACTTTCTTAGTTGGTGTCCACTTTGTTGTTGTTGTTATGTGCCGTTGAGTCGGCCCCGACTCATAGCGACCCCTCCTTGGGTTTCCTAGGCAGTATCACTACGGAAGTAGATTGCCCCATCTTCCTTCTGAGGAGTGGCTGGTGTCCACTAGGATTGATATAAATCATGGACAAATGACTGAGGATGGGGGACAGGTAGAGTTTTCAACACAATTTTCTTGGTGCCTTTCACAAGAGAAATATTCAGATTCATCTGAGGCTGATCCTTATAGAGGACCTAGGATTAGGTATTAGAAGATTAAATACTACCAGATGATATACGCAGCAAGGCTATAACCATAGAGCCAGAAGAGAAGGTGCTCTCCCTACCACACATCAATTCAGAGCATCATCAAATCTACCTTTTTCTTTATAATCTATAGGTGAAAGTCCTACTATGATGAAATTTCTTTCTTCAATACTTATCGACTCTTCACAATAATGGAAAAGAGCAGTGGACTAGGTTAAAAAAACAAACTAAAGTTGATTTGACTTTGAATTGCTGTGGCAGGTATAATTTTAAGGTGCCCCTAATGGTCTTTGCCCCACTGGCATTACTTCAGTGATTATGTTACATTACTGGGAAGAGGGTTTGTTAGATGTAATTAAGGTCACTAATCAGTTGACCTCAAGATAGGAAGATTATTCAGATGGGCCTGATCTAATCACATGAACCCTTTAAAAGCAGAGAATTTTCTCCTGTTCTTTGTAGCAGAAGTCAGAGAGATTTGAAGTATGAAAGAATTTGATGAGAGGGATGTTTTCTGTTGCTGAGATGGAGGGGGCCACATGGCAAGCTCCTCAGAGCAACTTTGAGGAGCTGGTTTTCTGTCTGATAGCTAGCCAGACAATGGGTACCTCAAATGCTGTTGTTGTTGTTAGATGCCATTGAGCCAGCTCCAACTCATAGCGACCCTATGTACAACAGAATGAAACATTGCCCGGTCCTGTGCCAGGCTCACAATATTTGCTATACCTGAGCCCATTGTTACAGCCACTGTGTCATTCCATCTTGTTGAGGGTCTTCCCCTTTTTCACTGACTCTCCACTTTACCAAGCATGATATCCTTGTCCAGAGAATGATCCCTCTGACAATGTGGCCAAAGTGGATGGGAGAAAGTCTGGCCATTCTGGCTACACTTCTTCCAGGACAGATTTGTTAGTTCTTCTGGCAGTTCATGGTACTTTCTTTTTTTGTTATGTATTTTTTCATGGTGTCCCTGGTTTCTTTGTTCCATATAATTTTCTGTGCTGAGCTCGTTTTGTTTATGAATTGTGTTA
>NW_006921720.1:3783061-3791015 GCF_000298275.1 Orycteropus afer afer
TTTTTGGTATTTTCACGCAAATTCTTCTGCTAGTTGGGGTTTAGTCCAAATCTGCATCCTTTCCTTCAAGGCTCAGTGGTCCAAGATTATCTTCTGTATCTGTGTTAATTGGTTTCCCTTTTCTTTGTTGAAGAGGGTCTGTGCAATCCTTCTGCCTAGTCTGCCATCTTGCCCCGCCTCTGGTACTTTCTTTTTTTTTAAAATTAAATTAATTAATTTCTTAAGGGAGGGAACACTGCAAAAATAAAAATACAAAAAATAATAAATTGTTGTTGTTGTTATGTGCTGTCGAGTCGGATCCAACCCATAGCGTCCCCTCCTTGGGTTTCCGAGGCAGTATCACTACAGAAGTAGATTGCCCCATCTTCCTTCCTTTGAACCACCAGCCTTCTGGTTAGCAGTCAAGTGCCTTAGGCACTATGCTACCAGAGCTCCAAATAATAATAAATTAGTTAATTAAAAAAAAACCATCATTATTGGTAAAAAAAAATTGTTATATTGTCAGTGAGATTCAGACTCTATTCTTTTTATATGCATGCATGCATGTGTGTTTATGTAGTTTACAACAAGAGTTTAAAAAATAATTGCAAAGTTAACATTACCCAGCTAAAGTGGTATTCATCCTTTAAATAAAATAAAAGTGAAATATGTGGAAGAAAAAATTATTTTAAAATTTTTATTGTGTTTTGGGTGAAAATTTACAGAGCAAGTTCATTTTCCATACAGCAGTTCAAATACATTTTGTTTTATGACATTGACTGAAATTCCCCACAATGTAACAGCTTTCTTCCCACTTCCTCTCCGTAGTTACCTCTTCCCTAGTCCATGGTACTTTCAGTACTCTTGGCAAACACCACATCTTAAAAGCATCAACTCTTCTTTGGTCTTCCGTATTCATTTTCCAGCATATGAAGTGATAGAAAATACCATGGCTTGGGATAGGTGCACCTTAGTCTTTGAAGAGACATCTTTGCCCTTCAGCACCTTAAAGAGTTCTGCAGCAGATTTGCTCAGAGCAATACATCATCTGATTTCTTGACTGCTGCTTCCATTGGTGTTGATTGTGGAACCAAGTAATATGAAATCTTTGACAACTTCAATCTTTTCTCCATTTATTCTGATGCTGCTTATTGGTCTAGTTGTGAGGATTTTCACTTTCTTTATATTGAGGTATAATTCATACTGTAGACTGTACTCTTTAATCTTCATCAATAAATGCTTCAAGTCTTCACTTTCAGCAAGCAAGGTTGTGTCTTCTGTATATCTCAGGTTGTTAATGAGTCTTCCTCCAATCCTGATACTACATTCTTCTTCATATAGTCCACCTTCTCAGATTATTTGCTCAGCATACAGATTCAATAAGGAAACAAATTCTGCCAACAATTTGGAAGAGAGAGTTTGAAAGAGAATCTTTCCCTAGTGGAACCTCCAGATAAGGCTATAACTGGCTGACACCTTGGTTGCAACCATACAAGCAGAGGACCCGCTAAAAGGTGCCAGACTGCTGACTGCTGGAAATGGTGAAATAATAATTCTGTGTAGTTTTCGGCCACTAAATTGTGGTAATTTACTATGCAGTAAGAGGATTTTCCCTGAATTAATTGGGTTCTCAATTATGCTTTCCTTAGGTTCATTTTATATTATTCTGAGCCTACTCTACGTATGAGGCAGCCTTCAAGCATGGCTCAGTGACAGTGAAAAGCCAACTCGAGATTTAAATTTGGCACAAAAAACCTACAACAAATTTAGCTGTCGTCATTAGGACAGCATAGTAATTATGTAAGTGGACATTGAAATCTGGATACCACCACTTTACTAATTGTGGAGCAGCGGGTAAATTATTTAAACAACCCTTCAAAGCTGGTATATAAATATTTACCTTTTACACTTGTGCAGTTTTAGTGACGTGCAAAGTGCTCAGCACAGTGCCTGACACATAGTAAATATTTAGTAAGTGGTCACTATGGAATAGTTAAGTGATGTCAGCTTTGCTGGATCATGATTCTAAGTGGTTTAAAGCAATTGTGATGTAATCGCCTCCATGCTGAGATGTTCTATGAGCAGTCACGAGTTGAAAGGGAGTTTCCTCAGGGCTGTGGCCTGCTAGTGACATGTATGGACATACTGGGAACACTCTCCAGTTTTCTGCTGGATCTGTATCTTGCATCTAGCTCATCATCTCTGGTTCCTGGAGCTGAACCCGCTGTCCTGCAATATTGCCTGCCAATCTTGGGATTGTTGCCTTTGCAGCCTGTGAGCCAACAATCTGCCATTTTATCTTCCAATCTTGGAATCTTCATCAACTGAACCTGGCAGCTGCTCTACTGCCTGCCAATCTTGGGTTTGTCAGCCCCTGCAACTGCAGAAGTAAGAAGGCTTCAGCTTCATGTGTGACCCATGAACTTGGGACTGGCCAACTTCTACAACTTTGTGAGCTATTTCCCTTAGATAACTTTCCTTCTCTCGCTCTCTTGTATATATAAGCTTCATTGGTTTTGCTTCTCTAGAGAACCCAGCCTAAGACACTATTATTGTTATCATTGCAATTAAAAAAAGACAATGATCATTTTGAAGGAAGATGTCAGTAGGAAAGAGAAAGGAAAGTATGTACAGGCAAAAAATATATCTGAATGTAAGCTTTTGCTGTGGGTCAGTCACATCGCTATCACAGGTACTCAGCAGCCAGATTTTATTCATGGGAAAACCTTCAAAGAGCCTGGAGATAGAGCGAGCAGCATTTATTTGCAGTGAAATAGATTGCATCCTCAGGTCGTGCGTCAGTCACCCAAGGCCTATTCAGATTCTGTTCCTGTTTTGAATTTAATGCTCTGTCTATCTCTCTGAACCTGAGGCCACTCAAAAGTGCAGCTGGAACTACATATGATCGAAAACTGGAGTGCACAGAAGAAAGTGGAAGGCAGTCACATGATATGTCTTCCAAACATGACTTCACTGGCTATCCTGTGGTTTGCAGAGCTGGGAAGAATAAATGGCTCAGTTTTGAAGGTTTTGGGCATCCTCTCCAACAGTGAAAGCATGAATGCAAAAGAAGAGAGAAGAAAAAGACTTGTTACTGACATAATTTTTCCGTTTTTTTTCCCCCTAAATTTAATGGGTCCAATATACTCTAATCTAAGAAACACTGGAACAGAAAATGACTGGAAGTTAAATCCATTAATACTTTATGGCCATGCATTTCTAGATCTAATTTATAAAGCAGAAGGTGTTTGAATGAGATTCAGTGAGTATACAGATTCCCAAATAGGATGTGTGTTGTTTTTTTTAAATTATTGTTATTTCTGAAAACTATCTAAGATGTTGTTAAGTTATTCTCATCTGGCCTCAATGACATTCTTTTTTCTTTTTCTTTTTTAAAAAGAGTATCTATACTGTGAAGTGACTGGTGGTGCAGTGGTTAAAGTGCTTAGCTGCTAACCAAAAGGTTGGTGGTTTGAATCCACCAGCCATTCTGTGGGAGAAAGGCAATTTGCTTCTGTAAAGGTTACTCAAACTCACTGCTGTTGAGTTGGATCCAACTCATAGCGACCCCTCCTTGGGTTTCCGAGGCAGTATCACTACAGAAGTAGATTGCCCTATCTTCCTTCTGAGGAGTGGCTGGTGGATTTGAACCATCAGTCTTCTGGTTAGCAGTCAAGTGCCTTAGGCACTATGCCACCAGCCTTGGAAACCCTATAGGGAAACTCTACTTTGTCCTATAAGTCATTATGAGTAGGAATTGACTCTACAGCAATGGGTTTGGTTTGGTTTGATCTATAATGTGAGTGGTATCTATAGACACATTAAATGTCATTTTTCTTTAACTTCAATAAATATGGGAAAGAAAAATATATGCCTAAATTTACATTTTCATCTTACACAAAATTATTATTTTTATTTCTTTTCAAATAACAAAAAGTCACTAAGAATTGAGCACCCTTCAAGGACTAGTTCTTACCTTAATCTTTTTGTATCTTTCTCATTGCCTCAATGAGGGTCAATCATATCATAATGACCAATACACATTCGTGAAACAAATGGAACATTTCCAACTCTGTTTCTCAAGGAGCAGTCTGGCTGGATGGAAGGAGATCCAAAAGCCGGGCAGCCACCACCACAGTAGCTGTGGCAAAGTCACTTCCCCTCCAATTGTAGTTCCCTTGGTGTAAAATGAGATGGTTGCTCTATTCCCTTTCAGTGCTCACATTCTGTGATCTAAGGAATCACAAGAAATTCACTGAAGTAGGTAAGATAACAATGCTTTTATGAATATGCAAGAGAGTAAATAGCTACACAACAAGGCTCTGCACTGCAGGCTTTTGCAGGGCGTGTATTGTGCATGTGAGGGGGTACTTTCAAGTTCTCTTGACGTTTTTGACAAACTGCTTCAGAGATGTCAAAGAGCTATTGAAAGTGTTCTGTTTATAAATGTCTCTTTTCTTCTTAAAAAGGTGATCTGTTATTCACAGGCAATCATTTTACAGGATATTAATTATAGGGGAAGGAGAGCTGCTGGTGCAGTGGTTAAAGTTCTCAGATGCTAGCTGAAAGGTCACAGTTCAAACCACCACTAGGCACTTTGCAGGATCAGACCTGGTGATCTGCTTCTGTAAAGATTTACAGCCTTGGAAACCCTATGAGGCAGTTCTACTCTGTCCTATATGGTTGCTATGAGTTGGAATCAACTTGATGGTAGTGGGTTTGGGTTTGGATTTACTTATAGGAAATGTGTATTTTTTTTTGTGTGTGTATATGCGCAAATGTACCAGCAAATCTGTTAGTGTCATTGTAATTATGACAGAGGGAATTATCAGCACCAAACTCCTGTGGCAACAATTCACTCACAGAGCTTTCACTTTTTTAGGCTTTGTGTCTTAGAGGGATGTGGGAGCATAAAAATGACGTTTATTTCCAGCTGCTTTTGTCCTCAGGTATAAAGCATAACAGGTTTTGAGAGCAAAGGAAGAATGTAAAGGGTGAGAGTGAAAGGAATAACTCTTTGAAAACTAATGGCAAGTGATAAAAATAAATTACCCAAAGACAGAACCCTTTTTGATACAGAGCAAGCTTTGATTCCCATGGTGCTGACTCTTAGTGGAAAAAGCACAGAAAGTGACTATTTCAGCCCTTAGATATCAATCCTAAAAAATCCTACCGGAACCAATTACCAGGAATTTTGCAGCTTTCTACCATAGGGTGCTGCCAAAAATGCCAGCTCTCAGATCCACCTAGCACTGACTTATTGGTTTTCTGACCCTCATAGGTGCTGGTAGAAGCAGCTGTCTAATATAACCTCTTTGCCCCCCGTTTCCATAGCCTGATTTTACCTTGCAATGAGATGACTTACATAGCTAATGGACTTCAGTGTATCTTGAAAATGAGGTCAAGCAAGCTGTCAGTCCCCCAGTCTCTCTTGGGTAATGAGCCACCGGGAAATTGAATGGTCCACCTTTAAAGACGACACAGAGAAATATATAATTTATATACCACCGTGGCTTGTACCTGATCATGGAGAAAAGCTATCAAAATGAAAAATTATAAAACATGATGCTATGAAACAGAACCACAAATCTTATGTTATTTGGAATTAGGTCACTGGACAGCCAGCCCAAGTTGTTTCTTAACAGATGGCTTGAATGTAAAAGGGAGTCACAATCTTGGAAGTTCCAGTCTCAGGTCTCTCCCCACTTGATACATGGATTCTCTTAGAGCTTTTTGTGAGCTGTGGAAGATGAGAATGACTTGTTTGAGAAATTCTGAAGCAGGGTAGGAGGCTGAAAATCACTTTGGAGATGAAGCAAGAGACCTGGATCTTGGTTCACTAATTACTAGCCTTGTCACTTGAAGCTAATTTCTTAACTCCTATGCATCTCAGTGCTTTTATCCATTACATTGAAGTGAGAGCACCCTTCCTGTCTGCTTCCTAGAGTTTTGAAAATTGAAGAGGTAATACATGTAAAAGCCTTTGAACACTCTTCCCTAAGACGTTGTAAAATACAAGATAAGCATTATTAGTACTGCAAAGCCATTTGTGTATTGTACATTTTTTTATTGCTCAGTGAAAGATTCAGGACTTCTTAAAAATAATATCCAGACTCTAACATTAGCACTTGGAGAGGCTGCTCTGACATTAATAAAAGCTCAGATCAAACAAAGCCATTTCCCTGCCTTATTCCAAATGTCCAGGTGCCTGAAGCTCTCTCTCTTTTGGGCCTCTGTTGGAACAGTCACTGTATTCTGTGCTGCTCAGGGGACAGTCACACCTTCTCCTTCAAATGCCCACAGTTTGGACATTGATTTTGGAAGTTTAATTGGCACGTATTCTGTTCAGCACCAGCCAGTAAGTTAATAGAAAAATATTCAGGCTTTTCTTTTTTTTTTTTTTTTAATGTTTTATTGTGCTTTAGGTGAATGTTTACAGAGCAAATTAGTTTCCCATTCAATAGTTTGTATATAAAGTGTTCCATGAAATTGGTTGCATTCCCGTGTGTCAGTACTCTCCTCAATTGTGCCCTGTGTTTCCTATTTCCTTTCCTCTGAATTTTCTACCTTTTCCTGCCTTCTCATTTTTGCTTTTGGGCAAATGTTGTCCTTTTGATCTCATATAAATGATTGTTCTAAGGAACATATTTTCTCAGGCTTTATTGTTTATTTTATGGGCCTATTGTTTGGCTGAAAGGTGGTCTCTAGGAATGACTTCATTTCCAGATCAGAAGGGTGTCTTTGAGCCATAATCTTGGGGATTTGCCCAGTCTCTGTCAGACCAGTAAGTTTGATCTTTTTTTGTGAATTTGAGTTTTCTATATATTTCTCCCATCTGTCTGGGACCCTCTGTTGTGATCCAAGTCAGAGCAGTCAGTAGTGGTAGATGAATGCTATCTAATTCTTCTGGCCTTGGGATGATGTAGGCTGTGATTCATGTGGTCCATTTGTCCTTTCGATTACTCCCTTGAGTCTTGGTTTTCTTCGCTCTCTTTTGCTCCAGATGGGAAGAGACTAACATCCAGATATCTTAGATGGCTGTTCATAAGCTTTTAAGACCCTAGATGCTACTCACCAAAGTAGGGTACAGAACACTGTCTTTATGAACTATGCTATGCCAATTGATGTAGGTGTCCTCTGAGTTTATGGTTCTTTGCCTTTGATCCTAGGAACTTCATCCCAGAAGGTGTTTGGCTATGCCTAATAACTTTCCATTACTGTGCCCCTTGTGTACTTAATTGTCTATATTAATAAACATTCAGCACCTACAATTATGTATTTAGAAATATCCACAACCAAACACATATCTACAGGTGGGTGTGTTCCTTTACACCTTCCCACATCTCTTTAGTATACCTATCTACTTACGTATCCGTTTTTAAAGAATTATTTGTTAATACTACAGTTGCATGATTGCCTATGTTATAGTAATTATACATTATACTATGTTACTGTGGTATATATATAATTATTATGTTATAGTAATTGTAAATATTATGTATATGATTATAGCAACATGCAAGCTACCATATTATGACAAACTGGCAGATGAGTAGTAATTTCCATAGTTGCCCTTCATTCTTCTCAGTGTCTTCCTTTGCCTTAGTAATATTGTGCTGACTTCCCCCATACTGTGTATTGCCTTTCCCATCACCATTATGAACAAGTATCTTCTATCTAGTTAATAATTTTCCCTCCTTCCCCTGGTAACCATGAAATAATTTATTTTTTCTGTGTGTAAACCCTCTCTCTCTCTGTCCTCCTTTTTTTAAATTTTTATTATTATTATTTTATTTTTGCAGTATTCCCTACTATTCCCTCCTACCCCTGGTAATCAACAAAGAAAGTTTCCTTCCTTATACAAACCTTTCCTTGACTTTTTACAATAATTAACTAATATAATATTTGTCCTTCTGTGATTGACTTATTTCACTCAGCATAATGTCCTCCAAGTTCATCCACGTTATGCAGTGTT
>NW_006921720.1:3792367-3793681 GCF_000298275.1 Orycteropus afer afer
GCCTAAGGCATATGACTGCTAACCAGAAGGTTGGTGTTTCAAACCCATCAGCCATTCCATGGAAGGAAGACTAGGCAATCTACTTCCATAAAGATTTACTGCCTCAGAAACCCAAAGCAGGTGGCTATGAGTTGGAATCGACTCTAGTAACAGTGAGTTTCATTTTTTGGTTTATTGTAAATGGTATTGATTTCCTTATTTCCTTTTCAGAAATCTCTTTGCTGTTCTAGAGGAGTCCAACTGATTTTTATATGTTGATCTTGTGTCTTGCCACTGTGCTAAATCTCTCAATTAGTTCCAGTAGTTTTTTTGCTGAGTCTCTTAGATTTTCTAAGTATAGGATCATATCATCAGCAAATAGGGATAGTTTTACTTCCTTACCAAGTTGGATGCCTTTGATTTCCCTTTCTTGCCTTACTGCGCTGGCTAGGACTTCCAATACAACGTTATATAGAAGTGGTGATAGAGGGCATCCTTGTTTGGTTTCTGTCCACAAGGGGAATGGTTTCAGTCTCTCTTCTTTGAGAATAATGGTGGCTATTGGTTTTGCATATATGCCCTTTATTATGTTGAGGAATTTCCCTTCTATTCCTATTTTCCTCAGAGTTTTTGTCAGGAATGGGTGTAGGATTTTATCAAATATATTTTCTGCATTGATTGATATGATCATGTGGTCCTTTTCCTTTGTTTTATTTATGTGATGGATGATGCTGATTGTTTTTCTAATGTTGAACCATCCTTGGATACTTGGTATGAACCCCACTTGGTCATAATGTATTATTTTTTTGATATATTGTTGGAGTCTATTGGCTAAGTTTTTGTTGAATTTTGCATCTATATTCATGAGGGATATTGGTTTGCAGTTTTCCTTTTTAGTGATGTCTTTGCCTGGTTTTGGCATCAAGGTAATGCTTGTTTCATAAAATGAATTTGGGAAAATTCCATCCTTTTCTCTGTTCTGGAATAGTTTGAGTAGCATTGGTATCAGTTCTTCTCTGAACGTTCAGTAGAATTCTCCAGTAAAACCACAGGGGCCAGGGCTTTTTTTTTTGTTGTTGTTGTTGGTAATTTCTTTTTTTTTATTACCTGTTCAATTTATTCTTTTATTATGGGTCTATTCAGAATTTCCACCTCAGTTTGTGTTAGTTTAAGTAAGCAGTATGTTTCTAGAAATCTGTCAATTTCTTCTAGATTTTCAAATTTTTTGGAGTATAGTTCTTCATGTTGTTGTTATGTGCTGTCGAGTCAGACCTACTCATAGCGACACCTCCTTGGGTTTCTGAGGCAGTATCTCTGTGGAAATAGATTGTCTCA
>NW_006921720.1:3796333-3797103 GCF_000298275.1 Orycteropus afer afer
TTGGTCTGTCTCTCAATCCTTTGAAGATACCTAAATACAATCCTTTTGAATACCTTATCAGAGAGTTCCAATGCTGCTTCTTCCTCAGGGATGTGTTCTGGGTCTATATTCTGCTCCCTTGTTTCTACCACTTTATCCTGATTCTTTGTGTGGACTGTGATGGTCTGTTGTCTCTGAGACATCGTGGCATTGTTGTATTTAGATCTCTGTTAATTGTTTGTGAAGAGCAGTCAAGGGTGATTCAGGCTCTTCTTGGTGGTTTTTTATCATTGGCCCATTGATGGAGAAGGAAGTAGTGGCTCTCGTTCAGTAAGTGAAGTCACAGGATGTGTGGGTATAGTTGTGTCTTATGGGGACTGTTGTTGTCTCCCACTCAATTAGACACAAATTACAATTGAATAACCATCAAAACACTAAAAGCACATGGACAAAAAACACAGCATGTAATCACACAAGAACAGTAACCAAAAAAGAAAAAAGGGAAAAAAGAAGAAGAAAAAACAAGAAAACCTGCAATATCTGGGGATAGGGCACTAAGCTCGGAAGGAAGGTTGGGCAATCCTACTTCTGTAGTGATACTGCCTCGGAAACCCAAGGAGGGGTCACTGTGAGTCAGGTCTGACTCAACGGCACATAACAACAACAACAACAACAGGGCACTAAGAGAAAAAATGTAAAGGAGAATAATGAAGAAAAAAAACATGGGAAAAATACAAAAAGAAAAACAAGGAATGGAGTTAACCATGAGAAAAAAGGGGGAAAAAACCAAA
>NW_006921720.1:3799311-3804712 GCF_000298275.1 Orycteropus afer afer
TGGTAACATAGTGTCTAAGCCATTTGACTGCTAACCAGAGGCTGGCAGTTCAAACCCACCAGCCACTCCTTGGAAGGAAGGTTGGGAAATCTACTTCTGTAGTGATACTGCCTCGGAAACCCAAGGAGCAGGTGCTATGAGTCAGATATGACTCTATGGCAGTGGGTTTGTTTTTGGTTTGTTTATTGGTATAAATTGGCCTCTGTAGACTGTTTTTTCTGTGTCCCCAAAATTTTGGTATGCTGTGTTTTCATTTTCATTTGATTCACGGAATTTTTTAATTTGAGTTTTTATTTCTTTTATTATCCAGTCATTTTCAAGGAGGATGATATTCAGTTTCCATGTGTTTGTTATTTTTCCATTGATCTTTGTATTGTTGATTTCTAATTTGACAGCATTGTGATCTGAGGAGATGCTTTGCAGTATTTCAATGTTTTTAAATTTATTAAGCATTGCTTTGTGTCCTAACATATAGTCTATGCTGCACAATGTTCCATGTGCACTGGAAAAAAACGTATATTGTACTGGTGTTGGGTGAAGTGTTTGCACATGTCTATAAGGTAAAGTTGGTGGATTGTATTGTTTAGTTCTTTTGCATCTTTGTTGAACCTCTTTCCAGTTACTCTATCTTTGATTGAAAGTAGTGTATTAAAATCCCCTGCTATGACTGTGGATTCATCTATTTGTCTTCTTAATTCTGATCATGTATTTTGGCATTCTTTCATTGGGCCCATGGATATTTATTATTGTTATATCCTCTTGTTCATTGATCCTTTAATCATTATATAATGTCCTTCCATGTCTCTTATGGTGGTTTGTTTCTTAAAGTCAATTTTATCCAAAATCAATATCACCACTTCTGCTCTTTTTTTGGTTGCTGTTTGCTTGATACATCTTTTTCCAACCTTTGACTTTTAGTCTATTTTTGTCTGTGTCTCTTGTAGACAGCATATTGATGGGCTATGTTTTCTTGTCCAGTCTGCAACTCTCCATCTCTTGAATGGAGCGTTTAATCCATTGACATTCAATGTAATTATTAACAAGTATGCATTTGTTGCTGTCATTTTGTAATATGTTTCTTCGTGGTGTTGCTGATTTCTTTATTCCATATAATTTTCTGTGCTGAGCTCGTTTTGTTTATGAATCGTATTATCACTTTTTTTTGTTGCTGCTGTTTTAGTTCTTGCTAACTATCTGTGCTTGTCCTCTTTTTTATTTTGATGTGAAAGTTATCCTTTTTCTTTGAGATTTCCCTGTGATTTATAATTTTCTTCCCAAATTTAGAACAGTTTGTTCTATTGTGTAATTGTCTTGAGTTTCTCACCACTTAGAAGTTCTGTAACTACACATTTTTTTCTCATTGTGACTTCTTGTTGTGCTCATTTGCCAATTGATGTCTTGGGTTTCTTGTTTACATTCTTGTAGGCTTATTTGATTTGCATACTTCCATAATTCGGTTGGTTTCTGGGTTATGTCATGATGTGTGTTAATGGTTGGTTGTTTGCTGTTGTTGGTTCTCTGTCCAAAGGATTCCCTTTAGCATTGCTTGTAAGATTGGTCTGGTTTTAAAAAATTCTTTTAATTTCTGATTATCTGGAAATGTCCTTATTTTTACCATCATATTTGAGGAACAATTTTGGCAGGTTTATAATTCTTGGTTGGAATTTTTTTTTTTCAGGATTTTATATACACTATCTCATGGTCTTCTCACCTGCACAGTTTCATCTGAGAAATCTGAGCTTAGTCTTATTGGTTGTCATTTGTAGGTAACTTTTCTTTTTACCCATGCTGCTTTTAGAATTCTTTCTTTGTCTTTGGTTTTGGTGAGTTTGATTATGATATATCTTGGTGATTTTCTTTTGGGATCTGTACTGTTTGGGGTTCGTTGGACTTCCTGAATGGATATATTATCATCTTTCATCATATCAGGGAAATTCTCTTCCAACAAATCTTCGACTATTTTCTCTGTGGTTTTATTTGTCTCTTCCTGTTCTGGAATTCTGATTACATGTAGATTATTCCTTTTGATGATATCCCACATGAACTTTAGGCTTTCTTCATTTTGTTTTGACCTTTTTTTCTGATTGATCCCTTTTCAATGAAGTATTGAGGTATTCCAGTTCAATCTCACAAAATCTGTCTTCCAATGATTCAATTCTACTCTTTTGCTCATTCAATGTGTTATCTATTTCTGATAATTTAGTATGAATCTTCTGGATTTCTATTTGTAGATTTTGCATCATTTCTAATTTTTCATTTATTTTGTCATTTTGTTCTTATATTGTCTTCTGAAATTGTTCAAGGGTTTTTCTGTGTTTTCCTCAATTTTTTCAGTGTTTTCCTTGATCTATGTCTCAATCCATTGAAGGTACATAAATATAATTCTTTTGAGTTCCTTATCAGGGAGTTGTAATGCTGATTCTTCCTCAGGGATGTCTTCTGGGTCTGTATCTTGGCCCCTTGTTTCTACTGCTTTATCCTGCTTCTTTGTGTGGACTGTGATGGTCTGTTGTCTCTGAGACATTGTGATGTTTTTGTGTTTACATTTAATTGGTGATTTTTGTTGGAGTGATTTGCCCAAGATTTTTGTTTTCTTAATTTTGTTTGGTTGTTATCTAAGTAAGCACAGTACTGTGCTCCTCTATTCGCTAGTTAGTGGCATTTATGCACTCACTACCTATCTTCTTTCCGGTCGTCAGCCTCCTGTATGTCTGTGCTGTCCTTGGCAAGCAGAGCCTATTCTTAAGTCCCTGGAATCTGAATGAGAATTCTGTGACTTTAAATATCCAAAATGGCCACTGCTTGTAAACATTCAAAAAGGCTGCACCCTCTGGACAGCTGAAAGTCCACAGCTCAGTTTGTTTCCTTTTTTAGTAGTCAGCCACTAGTGAAGTTGTCCATGCAGCCCTTGTCGAGCAGGGCCAATTTTTAGGTTAATTCTCAGGTCCTAACACCACTTGGAAATATTCAGGCTGTCCATGCTGTCAGGATAGCTGACAGTCTGCAGCTCCATTTGTCTCCTTACTGTTTTCATTCCAGTTCTTCTCCCAGTTGGTGTTTAATCCACTTCTGTATTCTTCCTTTCAAAGCTCAGGGCTCCAGGATTATCTTCTGTATCTGTGTCAATTGGTTTCTTTTTTCTTTGTTGAAGATGGTCTGTGTAGCTTGTCTGCCTATTCCACCATCTTACCGGAAGCAACTCCCCCTTTTTAAAAATAATAGTGGTCTCATACAATATTTGTCCTTTTATGATTATTTCATTCAACATAATCCCTCCAAATTCATCCATGTTGTGAGATGTTTTGTGGATTTGTTGTTGTTCTATATGATTGCAGAGTATTCCATTTTGTGTGTGTGCCACAGTTTGTTTATTCATTCCTTCACTGATGGGCACTTAAATTATTTCCATTTTTTTTTCTATTGTGAATAATGCTGCAATGAACATAGATGTGCGTATTTCTATTTGTGTCTTGGCTCTTATTTCATTAGGTATATACTTTGGAGTAAGTTTGCTGGATCATATGGTATTTCTATTTCTAGCTTTTTAAGGAAGTGCCATATCATTTTCTGTAGTGGTTGTATCATTTTACATTCCCACCAGCCATATATAAGAGTTCCAATCTTGGCAGAATACAAGATCAACATACAAAAATCAGTTGGATTCATCTACACCAGAAAAGAGGTCTCTGAAAAGGAAATAAGGAAATCAATTCCATTTACAATAGCTACCAAAAAAATAAATACTTGGGAATAAATCTTAGCAAGAATACAAAAGAACTATGCAAAGAAAACTACAAAACACTACTTCAGGAAACTATAAGAGATCTACATCAGTGGAAGAACATAGCATGCTCATGGATAGGAAGATTGAAAATTGTGAAAATGTCAATACTACCCAAAGCAATCCATCCATTCAATGCAATCCCAATCCAGATTCCATCAACATTTGTTAAAGAAAAATTGGAAGAACCAGTCACTAATTTTATATAGAAAGGAAAGAGACCTTGCATAAGCACAGCACTATTGAAGAAGAAGAACAAATTAGGAGGTCTCACACTCCCAGATCTCAAAACCACAGTTGTCGGAAAGGCCTAGTACTGGTACAATGACAAACACATAAACCAGTGGAACACATTGAGGACCCAGATATCAATCCATCGACCTATGGTCAGCTGATCTTTGCAAAGGGATGAAATCCTTTAAGTAGGGAACAGATAGTGGGAGCTCTGGTAGCATAGTGGCTAAGGCACTTGACTGCTAACCAGAAGGCTCGCGGTTCAAACCCACCAGCCACTCCTCGGAAGGAAGATGGGGCAATCTACTTCCGTAGTGATACTGCCTTGGAAACCCAAGGAGGGGTCGCTATGAGTCGGGTCCGACTAGACGGCACATAACAACAACAACAACAATCTCTAACAAATGGTGTTGGCAAAACTGGATATCCATTTGCAAAAAATGGAACAAGATCCAGACCTCACACCATACATCAAAACTAACTCCAGATGGACCAAAGACTTAAAAGTGAAACCTAAAATTATAAAGTTCATCAAAGAGAAAATAGGAGAAAATTTAGGGGCCCACATTTATGGCATAAATAGAATATCAAGCATAACCCAAAATATACAAACAGTAGAAGATAAACTAGATGACATGAATAGACACTTCACCAAAGAGATTCAGGTGGCCCAAAAACATGTGAAGAAATGTTCACAATCATTAGCCATTATAGACATGCAAATCAAAACAGCCATGAGATTCCATCTCACTGCAGCATTAGTAGCAAAGTTCAACAAGACAGAAAATAACAAATACTGGTGAGGATGTGGAGAGTTTGGGACCCTTATACATTGCTGGTCAAATGATGCAACCATTGTGGAAAGCAGCATGGTGATTCCTTGAAAAGCTGGAATTAGAAATACCATTTGATCCAGCAATCCCATTACAGGTATATATCCTAAAGAAGTGAGAGGCAGGACATGAACAGACTATATGTACACCCACATTCATTGCAGCAGTATTTACAATAACAAAGAGGTGAAAACAATCTCAATGTTCATCAACCAAGGAATGGATATACAAACTGTGGTACTTGTACATGATGGAATACTATTCAACCTTAAGAATAATGTAGAATCTGCAAAACACCATCTTATGTGGATGAACTTGGAGGACATTAAGCTGAGTGAAATAAGTCAATCACAGAAGGTGAAATATTGTATTAGTCCACTATTGTAAAATGTCAAGGAAAAGTTTATACATGGAAGGAAACTTTCTTTGTTGATTAACAGGGATGGGAGGTGCAGTGTAGTAAATTACTTAGTGTGGCTTTTCTACCCATAAGTCTTTGTAAACTCCAAGGTGGGATTTTCTATGAGCAACTGAGGAGCTCCTGATTGCTGAA
>NW_006921720.1:3805692-3807100 GCF_000298275.1 Orycteropus afer afer
GGGAATATTATGTTGGTGAATGTCTTGTGTATGTTTTCACCACAATAAAAGTAAAAAAAAAAAAAAAAAAAGAGTTCCAATTTTTCCACAATTTCACCAATATTTGGGAGCTCTGGCAGCATAGTGCCTAAGGCATTTGACTGCTAATGAGAAGGCTGGCGGTTCAAATCCACCAGCCACTCCTTGGAAGAAAAGTTGGACAATCTATTTCCATAGTGATATGGCCTCGGAAACCCAAGGAGGGGTCACTATGAGGTGAATCCGGCTACACGGGAATGCCTTGCATTTGTGTTTTGCTGTTCACCAGTATTTGTTATTTTCTGTTTTTATTTTATTTTTTAACTAGTGTAATTTTTTAAAAAAAATTATTGTGATTTGGGTGAAAGTTTACAGAGCAAATTCATTTTCCATACAGCAGTTCACATACACTTCTTCTCATGATATTTACTGTAATTTCCCACAATGCAACAGCTCTCTTCCCACTTCCTCCTCATAGTTACCACTTCCTTGTGTCCTTCTATCCCATGCACTCCTGCACCCTGAGCTGTCTCGGTGTGCATACACATCCCTTCTATTGTCTCATGATTGATCTCTCCAAGGAGTATATCTACCTAATGTAAATGTTCAGCTTATATGCCTGTCTTTTGTTTGTAACTAGTGTCATTTTTAAGGAGCGCTGGTGGTGTAGTGGTTAAGGCATTTGGCTGCTGTCCAAAATGTTGGTGATTTGAACCCATCAGCTGCTATGTGGAGGAAAGATGAGGTGGTCTGCTTCTGAGAAGATATACAACCTTGGAAACACAGTGGGTGTTGCTACAAGTTGGAATCAACTCTATGGCAGTGAGGGCCATTGTTATTGGCATGAGATGGTATCCATTGTTGTTTTGATTTGCATCTGGAGCTCTGGTGGTGTAGTGCGTAAGGCATTTGAGTGCTAACAAGAAGGCTGGTGGTTCGAACCACCAAATCCTCCTTAGAAGGAAGACTGGGCAATCTACTTCCATAGAGCTACCGCCTCAGAAACTAAGGAGGGGTCACTATGAGTTGGGACTGACTCTAAGGCAATGAGTTTTTGTGTTTTTGAATGTCTAATGAAGGTGCTCTAGTAGCGTGAGGCGTTTGGCTGCTAACCAGAATGGTGGCAATTCAAACTCACCAGCTGCTCCACAGAAGGAAGATGAGGCAATTTACTTCCATAAAGATTTACAGCCTTGGAAACACAATGAGGGTTGCTATGAGTCAGAATTGACTCTATGGCAGTGGCTAATGATTGTGAGCATTTCTTCATGTATTTGTTACCCACCCAAATGTCTTCTTTTGTGAAGTGTCTGTTCATATCTCTTACCCATTTTTAAATTGGATTATTTGTCTTTTTGCTGTTGAAGTGTTGAAGTTTTCTATAAATTTT
>NW_006921720.1:3814750-3819979 GCF_000298275.1 Orycteropus afer afer
AAGACACTTGCCTGCTAACCAGACGGCTGGCGGTTCAAACCCACCAGCCACTCCTCGGAAGGAAGGTTGGGCAATCCTACTTCCATAGTGATACTGCCTCAGAAACCCAAGGAGGGGTCGCTATGAGTTGGGGCCGACTCGACGGCACATAACAACAACAACAGTATTGTTCCTATTTTTTCTCTATTATCTTTATAGTTTTAGGTTTTTGATCCATTTTGAGTTAGTTTTTGTGTATGGTGTGAGGTACAAGTGCTGTTTCAGTTTTATACAGATAGACATACAATTTTACCAGGACTATTTGTTTAACCGGATTGTCTCTTCCCCATTTAATGGACTTTGGTTTTTGTCAAAGATCAGCTGTATAATAGGTGGGTAATACGTCTCAATTCTCAATTCTGTTCCATTGCTCTGTATGTCTGTCATTTTACCAGTACCAGGCTGTTTTGACTAGTGTGGTTGTATAGTAGATTCTGAAATCAGGTCTTGTGAGGCCCCCTTTTTTTTCTTCTTCAATAATACTTTACTTTTTATCTTTTCCATATAAAGTTGGTGGTTAGTTTTTCTATCTCATTAAAGAATACTATTGGAACTTGAATCAAGATTGCATTATATCTATAGATTGCTTTGGGTAGTATTGACATTTTCACAATGTTAATTCTATCCAAGAGCATGATATGTTCTTCTATTTGTATAGGTCTCCTTTGAATTCTTGTAGTAGTGGTTCGTAGTTTTCTTTGTATAGATCTTTTATATCCCTGATTAGATTTATTCCTAAATATTTTATCTTTTTTGGGGCTATTGTAAATGGTATTGCTTTTCTGATATCCTTTTCTCTTTGTTGGTGTACAGGAATCCAACTAATTTTTATATGTTGATCTTGTACCCTGCTGCTTTCCTGAATCCTTCTATTAGTTTCAGTATTTTCTTCTGGAATCTTCGAGATTTTCTACATATGTTGTTGTCAGATACCATTGAATCGGCTCTGATTCGTAGTGACCCTATGTAGAACATAATGAAACACTGCCTGGTCCCGAGCTGGCCACACAATCCTTGATATACCTGAGCCCATTGTTGTAGCCACTGTGTCAATCCATCTCCTTGAGGGATTTCCACTTTTTTGCGAATCCTCCACTTTACCAAGCATGATATCCTTCTTCAGGGAATGGTCCCTTCTGACAATATGAGCAAAGTAGGTGAGATGAAGTCTGGCCATTCTTGCCTCCAAGGAGCATTCCAGCTGCACGTTTTTTTTTTTTCTTTTTATTTATTTTTAAAATCATGATTTGGGTGAAAATTTACAGAGCAAATCCACTTTCCATACAGCAGTTCACATACACTTTGCCTCATGACATGACATTGACCACAATTCACCACAATGCAACAGTTCCCCTCTCACTTCCTCCCGACAGTCACCTCTTCTCTGTGTCCATCCCTCCATGCACTCCTGCCCCCTGAGCTGTTTCCTTGTGCATAAATAGCCCTTCTTTCTCCTATGATTGCTCTCTCCAAGAAGTGTATTTAAATCAGGTAAATGTTGAACTCCTATGCCTGTCTTTTGCTTGGCTGGAAGCCACAGGAGTGGGTTCAATTCCAGATCTGAAGGGCAGCTAGGGGCTATAGTCTCTGTGGTTCCACCAGGCTCTATCAGACCAGCAAACCTGGTCCTCTCTTTTTTTTTTTTCCAAATGATTTTGAGTTTTGTTCCACATTGTTCTCCCTCTCTATCCAGGATCTCTTACATGGATCCCCCTCTGAGTGGTGGACATTGGTAGCTGGGTACCATCTAGATCTTCCAGTCTCATAGTCAAATAGGCTGCAGATCACATGGTGTACCAGTTGTTAGGACTAATTTTTTTCCATGAATCTTTGGTTTTCTTCTTTCTTCTATGCTCTGGACAATGAGAGACCCATCATTGCATATAGATGGCTGCTTGCAAGCTTTTAAGATCCCAGTCGCTACTTGCCAAAGTAGGAGGTGGAACAATGTTTTATGTACTGGCTGCACATTTTCCAAGACACATTTCTTCATTCTTCTGGCAATCCATAGTACTTTAGTATTCTTCACCAACACCACAACTCAAAAGCATCAATTCTTCGTCTGTCTTCCTTATTCATTGCCCAACTTTCGCATGCATGTGAGGTGATCGAAAATACCTTGGCTTGGGTTAGGCACACCATAGTCTTCAAAGAGACATCTTGGCTTCTTAACACTTTAAAGAGGTCTTTTGCCCAGTGCTATACATCATCTGATGTCCTGACTACTGCTTCCATTGCTGTTGATTGTGGATGCAATTAATCTTCAGTCTTTTCTCCATTTATCATGCTTATTGGTCTCTTTGTGAGGATTTTTGTTTTCTTTATGTTGAGATGTAATCCACACTGCAAACTGTAGTCTTTAATCTTCATCAGTAAGAGCTTCAACTCATGTTCACTTTCAGCAAGCAAGGTTGTCATCTGCCATATCACAGATTGTTAAAGAGACTTCCTCCCATCCCTATGACACGTTCTTCTTCATATAGTCTAGCTTCTCAGATTCTTTGCTGAGCATACAGATTGAATAAATACGGTGAAAGATACAACCCTGATACACTCCCTTCCTGATTGTAAACCATACAGTATCCACTGGTTCTGTTTGAATGACAACCTCCTGGTCTACGTACAGGTTCCTCACAAGTACAATGAAATGTTCTGGAATTCCCATTCTTCTCAATGTTCCCCATAATTTATGATCCATACAGTAGAATGCTTTTGCATAGTCAATAAAACACAAGTAAACATCTTTCTGGTGTACTTTGCTTTCAGCCAAGATCCATCTGACATCAGCAATGATATCCTTCATCCCTTATCCCCTCTGAATTCAGCTTGCATATCTGGAAGTTCTCTGTCAATATGCTGCTGCAACTGTTTTTGAATTACCTTCAGCAAGATTTTACTTGCGTGTGATATTAATGATATTGTTTGATAATTTCCACATTCTATTGGATCACCTTTCTTTGGAATGGGTACAAATATGGATCTCTTCCAGTCACTTGGCCAGGTAGCTGTCTTCCTAGTTTATTGTCAAAATGAGTGAGTGCCTCCAGCAGGGCATCTGTTTATTGCAACATCTCAATAAGTATTCAGTCAATTCCTGGAGCCTTGGTTTTCACCAATTCCTTCAGTGCAGCTTTGACTTCTTCCTTCAATACAGTTGGTTCTTAATCCTATGTCACCTCCTGAAATAGATGAACATCGACCAATTCTTTTTGGTACAGTGTATTTCTTCCATTTTCCTTTGATGTTTCCTGTATCACTTAATATTTTGCCTATAGAATCTTTCAATATTGCAACTTGAGGCTTTTTTTTTTTTCCAGTTCTTTCAGCTTGAGAAATGCTGAGCATGTTCTTCCCTTTTTGTTTTCTAACTCTAGGTTTTTGCACATTTAATTATAATAATAGACATCGTCTTCTCCAGCTGCTCTTTGAAATCTTCTATTCAGCTCTTTTATCTTGCTATTGCTTCCATTTGCATTAGCTATTCTCTGTTTAAGAGCAAGTTTCAGAGTCTCTTCTGACATCCATTTTGGTCTTTTCTTCCTTTTCTGGTTACCTAGTTCTGCTCTGACAAGAATATACCACAAATGGGATGGCTTGAAGAAACAGGAGTATTCTCTTACAGTTGGGAGGCTTTAAGTCCAAGTTCAAAGTGCCAGGCTCTAGGGGCTGGATGAAAGCCTCTCATCCCTGGGTTTCAGCTCTGCCTCCTGCTCCTAGCCCACTGAAATTGGAGGCTTTTCTTCACTCGGACAGCTGCTGGCTGCTGAGACTGTTAAGTGCAAGGTTGACAAGTAAAAAGACACAGTCCTGATGTTACCAAACCACATCGCAGGCCATTAATTAAAGTCCATTGAAAGTCCCAAGGTTGGCAGAGCATGGCAGGCTGCTGAATGACATGGTTACATGCAGGGTTCAAGTGAGCCATAAACTAAAGATCATTCCCAAAGCTATTTCTTATATAAGAGAAGCAGACCACATATCCAAAGCAGCTACTCAGCTGCTCCAACAGATTCCACCATGGAGTTAATTACCAGTCTCACCATAAGGACTACATTCAGCTGCCCAGCCACTCAACCAGGCCCAGCCAAGTTGACACACAAACTTAACCACCACACTTCCTTTCCTATCTTTTTAGTGATTTTTTGCTTTCTTCATGGATAATGTTTTTGATGTTATCCCACAATTCCTCTGGTTTTCGGTCATTCAATGCATCAAATCTATTCTTTAGATGGTCTCTAAATTCAGGTGGGATGTAATCAAAGTCATGTTTTGGCTTTTGTGGACTCGTTTTAATTATCTTCAGCTTCAACTTGAACTTGTATATGAGCAGTTGTTGGCCTTTTCCACAGTCAGCTCCTGGTCTTGTTTTGGCTGAAGATACTGAATTTCTCCATCTCTTTTTCTACAGATGTAGTCTGTCTGATTCCTGTATATTCCATCTGGCGAAGTCCACATGTATAGCCATTGTTCATGTAGTTGAAAAAAGGTATTTGCAGTGAATAAGTCATTGGTCTTGTGAAAGTCTATCATGTGATCTTCGGTGTCATTTCTATCACCAAGGCCATAGTTTTCAACTACTATGATTATTCTTTGTTTTCAACTTTTGCATTCCAATCACCAGTAATAATCAATACATCTTGATTGCAATTTCAGACTGGAGAAGTTTTAAAAATCTTCAATTTCCTCATCTTTGTCTTTGGTGTTTGGTGCATAAATTGGAAAATAGTAGTATTAACTGGACTTCCTTGTAGGCATATGGATATTGTCCTATCACTGATAGCATTCTACTTCAGGATAGATCTTGAAACACTTTTTGTGGTGATGAATGCCACACAATTCCTCTTCAATTTGTCATTCTCAATAGTAGATCATATTGTTCTCTGATTCAAAGTGGCCAAAACTTGTCAATTTCAGCTCACTAATGCTTAGGGTATGGATCTTTATGCGTTCCATTTCATTTTTGATAATTTCCAATTTTCCTAGATTCATACTTCATACATTCCATGTTCTGATTATTAATGGATATTTGCAGTTGTTTCTTCCCATTTTGAGTTGTGCTACATCAACCATCGGAGGTCCCAAAGCTTCATTCCATCCACATTATTGAGGTCAACTCTACTTTGAGGAGGCAACTCTTCCACAGTCATATTTTGAGTGCATTCTGACCTGAGGGGCTCAACTTCTGACACT
>NW_006921720.1:3823599-3824074 GCF_000298275.1 Orycteropus afer afer
CTGAGCACACAGACTGTGATGGAGTTCCTGTGGGCCCAGAAGGTAGGTGGGAGTGGGGATGGCCACACCTCCATTCACCAAGCGGGTATAGGGTGCAGTAACAAGAAGAATGTTGTACCTTTTCAGTCTTGCAGGTCCCGAGTGTCCTTGGGGTTGCTGGAAAGAAGAACGTGTTCTTAAGCCCCAGAAATCTGCGAGAGCTCTGTCTCTTTGAATATCCAAAAGAGTCAAGCCACTTTTTAAACCTTCAAAATGGTGGTGCTCTCCGAACCGGCAAAAGTCCACAACTCAGCCCACCTTTCTCTTCACCTTCTCCTTTTGTTCCCCAGTTACCATGCAGAGTCCTCCATGCAGTCCCTGGCTAGCAGAGGGATTTTTAGGTTAATTCTTAAGTCCTACCACCACAGGCATCTGGGAGAGTGCTGTCTTTAAATATTCCAAATAGTCAAGCCGCTTTTTAAACCTACAAAATGGC
>NW_006921720.1:3824267-3828198 GCF_000298275.1 Orycteropus afer afer
TCTTCTGCTAGTTGGGGTTTAGTCCACTTTTGTATCCTTCCCTTCAAGTCTCAGGGGTCCAAGATTATCTTCTGTGTCTGTGTTAATTGATTTCCCTTTTCTTTGTTGAAGAGGGTCTGTGCAGTCCTTCTGCCTAGTCTGCCATCTTGCCGGAACTATCAGACAATGTTTCACTGCTATTCATAAGGTTTTCACTAGCCAATTCTTTGAGAAGTAGATGGCCCCTTCCTTCTTCTGAGTCTTAGTCTGGAAACTCTGCTGAAACCTGTCCACCATGGGTGACCCTGGTGGTATTTGAAATAACAGTGGTATAGCTCCAGCCTCACAGCAACATGCAAGCCTCTGTATGACAAACTGACAGATCATATGATAGGATCATATAATATTTGAATAGAGTTAGTTTTACTTCTTCCTTACCAACTGAATGCTCTGTATTTCCTGTTTTGCCTTATTGCTCTACCTAGGACTTCCAGTGCATTGTTAAAAAAGAGTGGTAATCAAGGATATCCTTGTCTGATTCCCATTCTCAAGAGGAATGCTGTGCTGAGAATAATGTTGGTTGTTTCATATAAATACCCTTTATTATGTTGAGGTTATTTCCCTTTTATTTCTATTTTGCTGAGGGTCTTTATCAAGAATAGGTGTTAGACTTTATCAAATGCCTTTTCTTCATTGATTGAGATGATCATGTGATTCTATTGTTTCATTTTTGTGGAGAATTATGTCGATTCATTTTCTAATGTTGAACCATCCTTGCATATGTAGTATGAATCTACGTGGTAATGATGTCTTTTTTTTTTTTTTTGATATGCTGCTGAATTATACTGCCTAGAATTTTGTCGAGAATTTTTCATTATTCATGAAGGATATTGGTCTGTAATTTTCTTTTCTGTGTGGTATTTTTGCCTGGCTTTGGTATCAGAGTATTCTGACTTTGTAGAATGATTTCATGAGTGTTTTTTACCTTCTCTATACTCTGAAATACACTGAACAGTATTGATGAGAGCTATTCTCTGGATATTTAGTAGAATTCTCCAGTGAAGCTGTCTGGGCCAGGGCCTTTTTTGTTGGGAGTTTTTTTCAAAAATTACCTCTTCAATCTCTTCTTTTGTATGTCTGGTCAGTTTTTCTACCTGAGTTTTTGTAATTGTTTCTAGAAATTTGTCCATTTCTTCTAGATTTTCAAATTTTTTAGAGTACCATTTTTTCATAGTATTCTGTTATGATCCTTTTTTTTTTTTTTTTCCTGTTGGTTCTGTGCTAATGTCACCCATCTCACTTCTTATTTGGTTTATTTGCTTCTTCTGCTTTCCTTTTGTCAACTCTTTCAAAGAATCAACTTTTGGTCTTGTAGATTTTTTCTATTGTTTTCTGTTCTTTGTTTCATTTATTTTCTGCTTTAGTTTCTGTTATTTACTTTCTTCTGCTGACTGTGGGTTTCTTTCACTGCTCTCTTTCTATTTGTTTGAGTTGTAGGGTTAATGGTTAGATTTTGGCCTTTCTTTTTTGATGTTTGTGTTTATCGCTAGAGATTAACCTCTGAACACTGCTTTTGCTGTGTCCCTAAGGTTTTGGTACATTGTGTTTTCATTCTAGGAATTTTTTAATTTCATCATTTGTCCAGTGATTTTTAAGCAAAGTGTTTTTCAGTTTTCATGTATTTGATTTTTTTCCTTGCTCTTTCTGTTATTGATATGTACTCCTATACTGCAGAGATCAGAGAAAATGCTTTATATCATGTTGAGATTTTGGATTTTATTGAGGCTTGGTTTTTGGCCTGAAATGTAGTCTGGTCTGGAGAATGATCTATTTGTATTGGACAAGAATACTTTGCTACTCTTGGGTGGAATGTTCTGTATATCTCTACAAGGTCAAGTTGGTTGATTTGACATTTAGGTCTTCTATGTATTTTTGTTGAGTTACTTTCTAGTTCTTCTGTCCTTCACAGAAATGGTGTGTTGAAGTCTCTTATTGTTATTTGAAACTGTTTATTTCTCTTTTCAATGCTGTTAGAATTTATGTCATGTATTTTGGAGCCCTGTCATTGAGTGTGTATATATTTATTAAGTTTATATTTTCTTGGTGGGTTGACCCTTTAACCATTATATAATGTCCTTTCTTATCTTTTATGGTTGATTATGCTTTAAAGTTTATTTTATCAGATTTTAGCATTGCCACTCCTGCTCTTTTTTGATGTTGTTTTCTTGGTATAATTTTTCCAAACTTTTGAGTTTTAGTTTATTTATATCTTTGTGTCTAAGGTGTGTCTCGTGTAGACAGCATATTAATGGGTTATGTTTTTAATCCATACTGCTACTCTCTGTCTCTTTACTGGTGCATTTAAGCCATTTACATTCAGGGTGATTGTCAATAGTATGAGTTTACTGATTTTTATTTATTTATTTTTTTAGGAGGGGCAGCATTTTTTTTTTCCATTTAATTTTCTTTGTTCTTTTTTGTGGATGTTCTTTTAATTTCTTTCATTGTGATTGATTTTGAATTCACTGAGTCTTTACATTTTTCTTCTTCTTTTTATTTTCATGAGGAGGTTTGTTAACTTTCTTTGTGGTTATCTTGAAATTTACCGTTATCTTACTAAGTTTAAAACAGTCTTTCATTTCTTGATATTGCCTTGACGTCTTCTTTATGTGAAAATATCATTTATTTCTCCTTTTTATTTTAACATTATTATCATTTACAGATTGATGTCTCTGGTTCCCTGTTTTCAGTTTGTTTTATTTTTTTGGGAATTCTTTAACTGTGTTGCTGTCTGGTTGATGCTGTTCTCAGGTTGTTGTTTCATGTTAATGTTTCTTTGTCAAAATAACTCCCTTTAATATTTCTTGTAATGTTGTTTTGATTTTGACAAATTTCCCTAATTTCTATTTATCTGAAAACATCTTACTCTAACCCTTGTATTTGAGAGATAATTTTGCTGGATATATAATTCTTGGTTAACAATTTTTTTTCTCTCAAAATTTCATATATATCATTCTACTGTCTTCTTGCTTTCATGGTTTCTTCTGAGTAATTGGAGCTTTTTTGTCTTATTGGCTCCCTTTTCTAGGTGACTTTTTGTTTTTCCCAAGCTACTCTCAAAACCAAAACCAAAACCAAACCAAAGTCACTGCCATTGAGTTGGTTTTGACTCATAGCAACCCCCCCTTGGGTTTCCAGGGCAGTAGTGCCTAAGACATTTGACAGCTAACCAGAAAGCCAGTGGTTCAAACCCACCAGCCACTCTTTGGAAGGAAGATGGGGCAATCTACTATCGTAGTGAGACTGCCTCAGAAACCCAAGAAGGGTCACTATTAGTTGGATCTGACTCGACAGCAGTGAGTTTTCTTGTCTTTCATAATGTTAGAGAGGTTTTCTGCCTGCAAATCTTTGAGAATTTTGTTTTATTTTTCCTGCCTTCTCTTTTTCTGGAATTCTAATCATGTATGAGTTTTTCTTGTGGTAATGTACCATATAAGTCTTAGACTTTCTTAATTCTTTTTTTTTCTAATTTTTCCTCAAACTAATGGAGGTAGATTGCCCAAACTTCCTTTTGAGGAGTGGCTGGTGGGTTTGAACCACCAACCTTCTTGTTAGCCATCAATTGCCTTAGGTGCTATGCCACCACAGCTCCTTTCCTCAAGCTAATTGATGTTAAATAAAGAACTCCAATTATTTCTCTGTTTCACTGATTCTGTTTTCTATTGGTTCAATTCTGCTCCTAAGTCCTGCTATTGAGTTTTTTATTTCTGAAATTTTAAAAAAACCTACTTGATTTCTTTGTTACCCTCCCGAGAGGGACCAGGTCTTTGGGAGCAAGGTAAGCATGGGCGCAGCACAGAGTAGCAGGCCGGAAGAGCAGGAGGAAGGGGTGGAACCCAGGAAGCCAAAGAGAAGAGTGTTCAGCCAGGGGGCAGTTTAAGCATAGGTACTG
>NW_006921720.1:3832173-3845534 GCF_000298275.1 Orycteropus afer afer
GAGAACCCTGTATATTAATCTTTTAAATTCCTTATTAGGTAATTCCATTATTTCTTCTTCTGGAAGGTTTTCTGGTTCTTTGTTTTGGTCACCTGCTGGAATCACATTGTCCCACTTCTTTATATGATTTAATATTGTCTTTTGTCTCTAGGGCATTAGGATGTTATTATATTTATTTACTGTTTGTTTGCTGCATCCTGATATTTTGTTTTGTTTTGATATATCTGAGTAGGCAGGACATACATACTGCTCTATTCACTAGTCTGGCTGTACTGGAGCCCTTGCCATATCTCTGGGAGGATGGGCACTGGCTGGGTGTGTGAGTGTGGGCCTTGCAGGAGGGTGAGGACTTAGTGGCATTGCTGATGAGGTGATATGTCTATCTGTCTGGTCACCTGGACATAGGTATAGGGATCATTCTCACTGATCATTGGGTTGGGTGTTGTGTATGTGCACTGCTGGTTGCTGGGTGATTGGGACAAGGGTGCCCAGGTCATTGGTCACTGGGTGTATGGTACAAAAACTCTCACCAATATTCCCAGGTAGGCAGATCTTTGTAAGAGTGGTTAGAGCAGGCACAAGTCTCTGGTTGCAAGAAGGAGTAGTACAGAGGGGATACTAGCAGTCCACAGGTGCCTGCTAGGAGGATGTGCTCTTGTCCACTAGAGTAAAACACAGGGAGGATGTGTTGCTGGTCCTTGGACTTATAACTCAGGTGGTTGGAGGGAATAGGAGGCCCCACTGATCTATCAGCCCCCAGCATGGAAGGCTGGGCATAGGAGCAGGTTCTTCCCATTTGCAGGCTCCTGGTGCCAATGGTTGGACAGAGCAGTGGGTACTACAAGTCTGTGGGCCCTCAGTGTGGACAGCTAGGCATAAGAGTGGTTACTACCATTCCATGGGGCCCTGGTGGCTGAATGGAGAGGCTGGTGCTGCCGATCTGTGGGTGCATGATGTTAGTGGCTGAGCGAAGGAATGAGTGCTCTGGTCCATGGGCTACCAGCTCAGGAACAGGGCAGTGGTGGGTACTGCCACATCGTGATTGAGCATGGAGGGGGATGGATGATAGGAGTAGGTGCACACCAAAAGTCTGCAGGTCTCCAGCACAGGAGGTTGTGGATGGTGGTGGTGGTGGTATGTGCATAGTGGGTGAAGTGAGTGCCCTTCATTTTTGTAGGGTGGGAAGTACTCCTGCCTGGCTCTGGGCATGGGTCCAGAGTCACTTCTGGTTGGCTGTACCAGGTGAGGGGGCTTTGGCTGCGAACACTGCTTGCTTTGTCTCAATATGGCTGCACTCTGTCTCCAGGCTTTTTAGGGTTTAGTGGGCTTATAATTATCTTTTATCTTCAATCTCTATTCTCACAAAGCCCATAGTCTTTTTCAAAATCACCCACCAGATTTCCAAGGACTAATTTTAGGGGAAGTCACATAAATATGCCTTTAAGATAGGTATTTATTTTATTATTTTTTTAAAAAAGAGGTTAGTATTATAGGTTCTATTATTTTAACTTTAGAACTTTGGAATATCTAATAGATTTTTGAGCCATGAAACATTTGTAAAATGCTTAGATCTTTGTGACCTAATTAAAGTTTCCCATGTGCCTGATTGAAACACTAAATGCAGAAATCTGGACTTGGAACATTGGGTAAAATAAAAACTCTAGCCATGGTTTGAGAACATTAAGCCATGGGTAATAGAAAACAAAAATTACAACTGTTTGAGGGGAAACTCACCATCTTTGAAGATGATTCTCTTGAAACCAGAATTTTAATATTTCTTACTAATAATTGAAAACATGTCTTACCTTATGAAAACAGAAAATAAGCATACATAATTGCAAAGCCACATGTCTGAAAATATGTTCTAGGAAAAAAAGTTGTTTCTGTTTTATTGCATATTCTTAGGTTGGGTGTAATCAACATTTGTTTTATTGAGACTTTAGGAGTTTAATTGCTTGCTATAGTCAGTCTCTAAAGAATAAGCAATTGGCCTTCTGTATTATTAAAGCAGCTAATCTACACCCAGTTTTGTCATCCTTTCTTGCCAATATGCTTAATAACATTCCTCTGGAAAGTCACATTTGCATACTGTTGGTATGTAAAATACAGGAATTGGCCTATAGAGCTATAATTGAGGAAAATATTACTTTGCCCCCCTCCTTTGGAATGGCCCCATTTGAGGGTAAGTTGCATTATTCTCTAGAATTATCACCCACTCACTCTCTATGCCATCTGGAAACTAGGAAGCCCTGCTTCCAATATGTACACTGATGAATGTAGGTCCTTGGAAATTATCCCTGTCTCAGATAATTAAAGACAGTCCTCTCTTGGCCCCTTTGCTCATCCAAAGAGCAGAGCTTAGGTGTAACTTCGAGGACCCTAGTGATTCCTTATGACATTCTTAGGCATGCTATCTAGCCCATATCCACAGGAGTGTAAAATGAAAAATTAGAGTTATGAGAAAATAAAAGGTCTTCTTTTAGGTTCTGTGCTAGTGATTTGACCATCTACACCTTTAAGGAGGTAAGACATCTAGATTTAGAACCATAGAGTATAGCGATTAAAAGGTCTAATTCCTCATTTAAATAAGATAACTGAAATCCAATGAAAATAGGTGTTCTGCTCAGGCCACAGAGAAGACATCAAGGGATGGGAGCTTTTTTTTTGTTATAAAATGGTCAATACTTTCTCTCTCTGGTACTTTATTTGCAACTTTCCATAAAAGGGAGAAAATATTCTATTTAAATTCCTTCAACCAAGCGACAAATCATACTCATTGTGTGTGTGAACAAAATACATGTCCCCTTTTTATTTATAGACACTGGGAGTGGGTGCATGGAAGGAGGGAGCTATTCCTAAGAATTTGGGTTTGTATTATAGGTATCACAAGGGTGTTGAGTTTCCTGCCAAGAGCGTTTGTTTTCCCTAGAGGATCACTGATCAAAATGTAGGTGCAGAGAGCCAGGAAAAGAAATTTCCAAATGATTCTGAAATCCTCTTTTGCAATTTCCATTCATAGGTTTCATTCGTGTGTATGTATAATCAAATATAACATTGCTATAAAATTTTGCATTTCTACAGCTCAATTGGGTCTTATGATAACAACATTTTAATTAAAAATAGTAATATATAACTGGTAACAGATTTGCATTTATTATAACTATAAGAATGACTGAATAAAAAATCAGAAGAAAATATGCATTTGTGCATTTTGAAAGGCAAAATAAGACTTGGTGTTCACGTCACTTACGATACCTTTATTATAATGTCACTCTTTTCCATTTGTATACTTTTTGGGTGTCCTGAAATGAAGGGAAACAACCCTAAATTGGTTTCTTCTGGAATTATTCTTTTTTCCCCACTTCTGGTACCTCACATGGTCACAAAATAATTTACTGCTTTTATCAAGAAGTAACTTTTTAAGGAAATAATAGAGTTGCCTTAAAGATGCCATGGTGATACTAGTTCTTATTGTTGTCACTGAGTCAATTCCAACTCATAGTGAGACCCCATGTTTGCAGAGTAGAGCAAGGCTATGACCTTTCAGAATCAGATCTCTAGGTTTGTCTTCTGAGGCACCTCTGGATGGGTTCAAACAGCCAAGCTTGTGGCTAGTAGTAGTGCCTTGAACCATTTGTACCACCCAGGGACTCCTTTATTTACACTTCTGTTTTTCACACAGATTGTGTAATATTGTGTAAAAGCTGGTTTGAAAACTGGTGCTTACTTTCCAAGGGCATCTGGTTCCTCTAAGCTGGCACCAGCCTATCTGCTTTGTAGCCTTTATTTTCCTAATTCTAACCATAAGATGAATAATTAATTTGAATAATAAGATATTTTTGAGACACTCAGAGAAATTTTTTCAGACTGAAGAAAAAGTGACTGCTTAATTACTAGTCGTAAAATCATGTCCCTACTGTGAATAAGTTATGAATATACAAACTGCTTGTGTAGCTTGGTTTTAAAAATCAGCTTAATGAGTTGTTTTTGGAAAAGCTACAATATTCTGACCACTTCTCTAAGAAATTGTCTTGTTGGATTAAAGCTACCTACATATTTAGTGCCCAAGTCAGAATGTCCTGAAATAGAGATTTTATAATACACTACATATGCAAGAGCCAAAAATCACTCTAATAAAAATAACTACCGTAAATATTTGTGAATACTCCAGTGCTCAGGCATTTTCATTATTAAAGTGTCTTGACTGATACAGGTTCATTAATAATTCATATACTATGGAAAGAAAACCCTAGGGAGAGGTAAATGTCTCTATCTATCTATCTATCTATCTATCTATCTATCTATCTATCACCTATCATCTATCATCTATTATCTTTTTTTTCCCCCTCCCTATCACAGGAGCCTACAAGTATGGGATCATTTAATCTGATATATTCTTGTTGCAGAATGATTAATTTAGGAAGGAATCAATAAACCCACAATAGTCTGTCTTGAACAGCTGTCTGAACAGATGGAAGAATACAACAGAACACTCTACTAGTGGTTCAGGGGCTGAAGAACAGAAGAGAAAAAGAGAAGAGTCTCACTCTGGCAGGAATTTAGTCAATGAATATCCTATCAATTTGAACAAGAATTCTGTGATTCTTTCCTCACTACTCCCCTAGAAACAATCAATACTTTAACCCCCTCTTTCTTCTCTTCTTTAATTGGAGTACTTACTATGACAAAAGCCTTTTAAAGTTATGTTGTTGTTGTTGTTATTTGCCATCGAGTCGGCCCCGACTCATAGCGACCCCTCCTTGGGTTTCCGAGGCAGTATCACTGCGGAAGTAGGAATGCCCAACCTTCCTTCTGAGGAGTGGCTGGTGGGTTTGAACCACCAGCCTTCTGGTTAGCAGTCAAGTGCCTTAGCCACTATGCTACCAGAGCTCCTTTTAAAGTTATATAAAACTTATTTATTAAAGGCTTGGAAAGATGACTTTGAATGTTGATTGCTTCATTATCTTCATAGTTTGTTTGGTTTGGTTTACAGAGGAAATGCTGTTATTCCATATTCTAGTTGTAGTGACCTCAGTGCAGGGGTGAGGTGATAATAAAGGGCATAATGGGTTATTTATTGTACATTCCCTACTTCCCGTTGAATTGACTACCACATGGTTGAAATTCTCAGGATGTTTAGGATCTCATTTGGCCCAGACTTAATTCACAAGATGGAAACAACAGTGGCTGCTGGACTGGGAGGAAGTGAAGGTGAGAGAAATCTAAACCACACTTAGGTTCAAGAAGTATGATGGAAGATAAATTCCCTTAGTGATTGGACTTATCTGAAGTACTTGAAAATATTGACCACCAGCTATTAGAAAATATAATAGCTAATCATTTCCCTCCAGCTTTGGATGTAAATCTTTCATATGACATTGTATTATGATAAATGGGACTTGAAAGGACTGAGTGAGCTTCTATGTTTGACTTATTGTATATTCATCACATCTAAATAATTGGTGAAATGTACTTCTCCTCCAGAATTGAAACATGCTAAATATTTTATATATTCTACATTGGAAATGAAAGGGCCTACATGAGTTCTATGAAAACAAATCCTGGATCATTTCCAAAATTGCGATAGCAGCAACATTATGTGATCATTATAGTCATTTGTAAATATAAGTATGATAAATACAACAGCTGTCTGCATGAACTTAGGACTGTTGGATTTTATTAATGAAAGAAATGGTTCATTGCAGCACTAGGAATAATGTAAGCCATGCTTGGTTGTGACCTGTTAATTGATCAGAAAATTTAAATGGAGTAAATCTAAATAATATCTTCCTCCACAATAATTTAAAAACCACTTACTGGCTTGTCACACTAAGGCACCAATTACTGACTTCAGATACATTACAGGATGTGGGACCATTTAAATGACTTTCCATTAGGTATCATTAACATTGTATAGGGTGCTAGGGTTCATCCAGAAACATTATTATCTGAATGGTATCTTGATGCCACAGCTGCTAGAGTATACTTCCAAATGATAGATATTTGTATGTGTGTGTGTGTGTGTGTGTGAGAGAGAGAGAGAGAGAGACAGCAAGAGTGAGAGCAAGAGCGAGAGTGGGGGGGGGAGAGAGGGAGGGGGGAGAGAGAGGGAGATACTTCTGCTAATATATTTAATCTATCTATTCATATGAATAAGGAGTTCTGGTGGTGTAATGGTTAAGGTATTTGGCTGCTAACCAAAAGGTTGATGGTTGAATCCACTAACCTCTCTGTGGGAGAAAGATGAGGAAGTCTGCTTCCATAAAGATTTATAGCCCTGGTCAGTGAACAGGAGTATACTCTAGACCAAGGATTGATTCAGTGGAGGCTAATATCACACAGATACCAGTGATACAAAATACCTGCAATCCTTACAGCAACAACAGAAGACAGACACAGAGCAATCCCTCACAGACACGCAGACACTATGGGAGAGAGATCCAATGGATCTACCATCTCAGGACCATAGTACTGGGGGACACTGGACTCAATTGGCACAACAAAATACATAAAAGCCTTGTTCCTCTTTCTGCATTGGTGAGTAGTGACTGGGGTCTTAAAAACTTTCAAGCGACAATCTAAGATGCACCTAAAGGTCTCCTAGCATCAGAAGCAAAGAAGAATGCAAAAAAACAAGGTCATTTGGAAGCAATCAGCTCTAGGACATGATGACCCTCAAGACAAGAAGGAAAGGGTCAAATCTGGAGATCCTGGATAGAGTGGGAGAAAAACGTGGAACAAAATCCAAAAACTCAATAATGACCAGAATTACCGGTTGGATGGAGTCTGATGAGACCCCCAATACTATGGCCCTGGAATACATTCTGCTCCTGGAATAAAACTCACTCCCAGAGGCTGGCTCTCAGCCCAATAGTTAACAAGATGTAT
Organism: Orycteropus afer afer; assembly: GCF_000298275.1. Lineage (NCBI taxonomy): Eukaryota > Metazoa > Chordata > Mammalia > Tubulidentata > Orycteropodidae > Orycteropus > Orycteropus afer. Next base: position 3,839,062 of record NW_006921720.1, read on the forward strand.
ATGCAGACCACTCAACCCAGGGTGACCCACCCACATATTCTATGGAAATACATCCCTTGGAGCAATAGAGCACGGGGCACCAGAGGGGCAACATTCACATGGAGGTAACACAGGACAAACAGGAGTGCATAAATATGAGGGGCACACGGGAGGGTTACAGGGTAGGGAGCGGAGGAGACTGGGTTAGGGACAGGTATGGTAAATGAGGAATGAAACTAAATGTATACATAACGTTGAGTGTAAAACAAACTCTTAAAAAAAAAAAAAAAAAGATTTATAGCCCTAGAAATCCATGGAGGTTGCTATGAGTTGGAATCAACTCTGTGGTAGTGGGTTTGATTTTTTGGTATTCATATAAATGCATGATTCTTCATTACATTAATAGAGCAGTTTTAACTTAATAGCTTGGCTGGATTTTCATTATAACTTGTATGTAATAATACATCTTACAGACATTGTCCTATAATAACAATTATAGACATTACATTTAAGAATACTGAAAATTAATGGAAAGTGAGTCTGGATTTTGCGTATTGGGAAATTCCGAGAAAATATGGCCTTCCACTTTTATCATAGTCAATCAGAAAGTCATACCAACATCCGACCTGAGCTTTAGAACTTGCAGTGCTAATGACTCTAGAGTATTGACGATGCCGAGAAAAGAGACCACCGAGAAAAGAGACCACTGAGCACATTCTCAGAGACGTATTTAAGTTTGGCATGTTACATGAGGGACAAATATTTTTCTCAGTTTGTCATTTGTCTTTTGACTTTGCTTGTTATCATTTTGCTATGCAGATGTACTCTTTAAAAATTTTATTTTATTTTTGTTGTTGTTGAGAATATACACAGCAGAACACACACCAAGTTAACAATTTTTGCTTGTACAATTCAGTGTACAATTGATGACCAAAACCAAAAAAACCCTCACTGCTGTCAAGTCAAATCCAACTCATAGACCCATGGAGACCCCTCCTTGGGTTTTCTAGGTAGTATCACTAAGGAAGTAGATTGCCCAACCTTCCTTCCGAGGAGTGGCTGGTGGGTTTGAACTGCCAGCCTTCTGGTTAACAGTCAAATGCCTTAGGCACTATTCCACCAGAGCTCCTGACAGTGATGACATTCTTCAAATATGCCAGCGTTCTCACCTTCCCTTACTGAAATGTTTCTTCTCCATTAGCATAAGCTCACTGTTCCCTAAACTTCCTACTTAATCTTTCCAGTTGCTGTTGTCAATTTGCTCCCATATAGTTAGTTCTTAAAAGAGCATAATGCTCAAGGCAGACATTTTTGCTGTTGTTGTGTTGTTGTGTGCTGTTGAGTAGGCCCCGACTCATAACTACCCTCCTTGGGTTTCTGAGGCAGTATCACTACGGAAGTAGATTGCTCAACCTTCCTTCCAAGGAGTGGCTGGTGGGTTTGAACCACCAGCCTTCTGATTAGCAGTCAAGTGCCTTATGCACTATGCTACCAGAGCTCCTGAAATTTTTACTAGTTAAGCTAAATTACTGTTTGGCTTAAAGAAGACCTCAGGGGATATTTTTGGTTTAAGGTTTAAGGATGATCTCAGAGCAAGTTTCAGGAGTTCACCCAGCCACCATGGCTCCGGAATGTCTGGGTTCCTCTCCACAGGATTTCAAGGTTTTGACCTTTTAGAAGCAGATTGCTAGGCCTTTCTTCTAAGGGACCTCTGAGTGGGTTTGAACCACCAACCTTTTGGTTAGTAGCCCAAGGCTTAGCTATTTGTGCCACCCAGAGGCTGAAATGCATTCCCATGCCCCAGGGCTAAACATGGTGCTATTGTGACAACCCATGCACTATTAACACAAAGCAGATGTACTTTTTTGTTTGTACATTTTATATTACGTGGCATTATACCCAAAACCCCAAATCACTGCCATCGAGTTGATTCTGACCCATACTAATCCCCATTGGGTTTCCAAGGTAGTAAATCTTTATGTAAGTAGATTGTCCCCTCTTCCTTCACTGCCAACCTTCTGTTTATAGTCAAAGGCCTAAGGCACTTCACCACCAGAGCTCCTTCATGGCACTATTTTTAAATTTAATTTTAAAAAGTGTGCAAAAACTCAGGACCATAGTCTTGGGGCACATCCAGGTCAATTGGCATAATGTAGCCCACAAAGACAATGTTCTACATCTGTAACAATGACGTGCTAGAGGAGTCTGACCTCCCCTAACTTCATAAGGTGCCGGAGGATCAAGAGCAACAGCCCAAGGCTGACTCCTATGAAGCAGAAGTCAGACATACCTCTCTACTCCAAACTTTTTTGCCAATTCTGACACCACCTGTCCCTCCCATGGCACGCTCTACTTTGCTGGGTTCGATAATTTGTTTCAGTGGTCACACAGAACTCACAGACAACAGTCTTGATTATGGTGTTTATTAGGGAAATAACCATTTACAATTCAGGATCAGAAATGACCCAGGATATAGTTCTTGGTCTCTGCCCTGCTTGGGAAAGTGTGAAAAAATTCTCTCAGCTCTGCCAATAAGTACCTAGAGGCTCTTCACTCTGCCAGCAAGCCACCTGCCTGAAGGCCACGTCTTCTGGTTTTGTTGCTGCCATTTCTCTGCCACCATTTCTCTTTGTCTTTCACCTTCTCAGCAAAATGTTACACCCTGTCTCCTGGATTAAGGAGGGTTAGCACAGAGACCATGGGTCCAAAGGACACGTTCCACTCCTGGCTCTTCTTTTGTGATGTAGCGAGGCTTTTCAGTTTAAACCTAGGAGCATGGTAAAACTGACCAATTCCCATGTAAGGATTCCATATACCTTATTTACATGGTGCCACTCCCACAGGTGTGCCATGAACCTTATTTACATTATTAGCAAGATATCTAATCCCTTTGGTGGCTCATAATCACCTCATTTGCATATTCATTTGGTGGGAGTTACAAACACTATGATTAGAAAGTCCATATTAAGTAATTTATTGCACTACAACATCCTACAGTGATGAGTAGTGACTGGGGTCTTAAAAGCTTGGAAGCGGCCATTTAAGGTACAACTATTAGTCTCTCCTCATCTGGAGCAAAGAAGAGTGAACAAAATAAGAGATGCATAGAAATAGTTAGTCCAAAGATGTGAACCCCAGCATCTGTGACCCTGACACCAGAAGAACTAGATGGTGCCCAGCTACTACTGCTGACTGTGTTGAAAGGGATTACAATAAGAGGTCCTGGATAGAGTGGGAGAAAAATAGGAAAGAAACCTCCAAACCACAAAAAAGACCAGGCTGACTGGTCTGATAGAAATTGGTGGAACCCTTAAGACTATGACCCTTAGAGATCCTTCAAGTCAGGAATAGCACTTACCCCACGGCTCAATTTTCAGTAAATAATAGACAGGCCTATAGAAGGTGAAAAATAATACCAGGGAAGTATGTACTCCTTAAAGCAACTCATCATATAAGATCAAAAGGGCAACATTTGCCTAAGGATAAACCTCAGAAGGCAGTAATAGATAGGAAAGACTTACAAAAGGAAATGGTAAACATGGGAGGAAGTGGGAAGAGTACTGTTACATTGTGGGGATTGCAGTCAATGTCACAAAACAAAATGTGTATGAATTGTTGAATGAATGGAAAACTAATTTTCTCAGTAAACTTTCACATAAATCACAAAAAACATTAAAAATATAGAAAGCATAAAATAATTTCTAATATCTATGATCTTACTTCATCCATTCTCTAGCCATAGGCTTCAGACTTTCATTTGGATAATAGCAATTATTGCCTGGATGACCAAGTTTTTTCTTTTTTTTAAAGCACGTAGAAAAAACCTGTGCAGAACACATATAAAAATCATGGATTTTAATTTGCTTCAATGTGTATTATATTTTCCCCAAAGAAATTGATTTCTGCACAGTGTGTGACTTGAAACTGCCAACAAGGTTGATGCCCTAGGCCCTGGCTACAAAGTAGGATTTAAGCCTGTGGAGTTATAAAGCTGAGGGATATTTATCATGGATCCTTGGAAGGTGCCCTCCTCCTTGGGAGTCATTCCGCATTCTGGCTAAGCTTTCAGCCAAATGTTCATTTTGGGTAGCAAGAGACGTAGAAGAAAAGAAATAGGAAGCTTTAGAGAGGAATCTGCCAGCAGAAATAGAATCTTATTTTCTTTGTAAGAAATTTCAATTAGCCCAGTTTTATTTTTAAATCCAAGATTCCTATCTAGATAATAATAATAATGATAAGTATAAAAAGTGCTTTCTATGCATTTGAAGTTTAATCTTCACAATAATTTTATGAGATAGGTATCATTAGAATTTCCATTCTGTTGACACTGTGAGGCTTAGTGATGTTAAGTCACTCACTCAAGGACACATAGCTAGTGAGGGTCAAAATTGAGACTCAAATATCATCTGATTCCAAAGACCAGACTCGTAAGTACAATCATAGTTGCCTCTTCAGCACAAAGGGACTAACTGAATTTTGCAAGGCCCATTTGCCTTTAATCCAGTCATTTAGCTTTGAGGGGAAGGCATCAATATTTCTGTACCCCCCAGTGATAGTGAAAGTTCCCTGAGGTTTTTTTCTTCACTGGATTTCAAACAATCATTTAAAAGTCACTATGGATGCATCAAGGAGCCCTGGTGATGCAATGGTTAAGTGCTTGGCTGCTAATCAAAATGTCAGTGGTTTGAATCAACCAGCCCTTCTGTGGAAGAAAGATGAACAGTCTGCTTCCACAAATATTTACAGCCTTGGAAACCCTATGCGGCAGTTCTATTCTGTTCCTATAGGGTTACTATAAGTTGGAATCAACTCAATGGCAATTTTTTTTTCCCCCAAAATGGAAGCAGCAGATCCAAATCTGAGTTATTCTGAGCTGCTTGAAGACTGCCATTGCTTCATTCATCTTTGTATCCTTAGCATCTAGTACAATGCCTGGCATATAGTTTGTAATTAATGATGTCTGATAAAAGAATACATGAATGAATGAATTCTATCCTCATTATCCTACTTATCTAACTGATTTGATTTTTAATTTAAGTTTTCAACTGGGTTATACCCTTAAATGGTTGAAAACTCAAAAGAGGCAAAAGAATATGCAGTAAAAATTTCTACTTGTGTCTTGTCTTATTTTCCAGCTATGCAGTTCCCCTTTTCATAGGCAACTACTATTGTTGGTTTTTAATTATTTTTCCATAAATTGCTCAACCTTCCTTCCAAGCATCTTTGGGGAAAAATCAATATATAACTCTTTTTAAAACACAATTTGATTCTTAAAAAACACACATATATTCATTACAATGATCTAAAGCTTCATTAATGAAAACTTGAAGCATGTAGAAAAGTAGACAGAGGGAAAAAAAAAACTTTTGATTTATAAATAATCCATGAGAAATATTTTGGGGATATTTTCTTCCATTTGATGGAATTATTATGCACCTTTCATTTGCTCTTTTTTCACCCTAACTCTAATCCAGATGTTCACAAGGAATGGCTAAACAGCATGAATCTGGCAAGATTTCCAGGGCCTTGCTTTTACCTTTGGCTGCTGCAATAGAGGGGGAGTCTTGTGATGAGACATAAGAGGCAACTATAAAATGGCGACTTCCAGGGCTTGAAGGTTCTTGCTTTCTGACAAAAACCGTGACAGGAGAAGGCCACAGAGAACACTTTCAATTATTTTTTAGCAGGGATCTTGAATAGATCTTTTTGTAGAATCTATTCATATTTGCGATATGTGAATAGATTCTACAAAAAGATCTGCTCAAGATGCTTGCTAAAAAAATACTTGTGGTAGCATAGTGCCTAAGGCACTTGACTGCTAACCAGAAGGCTGGCGGTTCAAACCCACCAGCTACTCCTTGGAAGGCAGGTTGGGCAATCTACTTCTGTAGTAATACTGCCTCGGAAACCCAAGGAGGGGTCGCTATGAGTCAGGTCTGACTCGAAGGCACATAACAACAGCAACAACATTCACATTTGCAGAGATTAAGTCAGAAAAGATGGATTTTTGAGCAGTTGTATGCAGAGACTGAGGAGACTGTATGCTTAGCCTGTCAATTTTGATAAAAGAAGTTTCTGAGTCTGTGTGAAACAGAGTGTATCAATGGGGATATATGCTGGTGTGGATCTTAGCACAGTGACAGAAACAGAGTATCTGCAAAAGCGGCAGGTACTCTTAGCTGTTTCTTCAATCTAAGGGCTACTTCAACCTAATTAATTTATACCCTAAAGTAGAGGTTATTGAGTTGATTCTGACTAATGGCAACCACATATGTGTCAGAGTAGCACTGTGCTCCAGATGATTTTCAATGGCTACGAGCTTTCAGAAGGAAATCACTACGCCTTTCTTCCGTGGGGCCTCATAGCAGACTCAAGCTACCAATCTTTTGGTTAGCAACCAAGCAGTTAACTGATGGTGGCACCCAGCAGTTTCAGTTTACACCTTTGTTGTTATTGTTATGTGTCATCAAGTCAATTCTTTTTTTTTTTTTTTT
>NW_006921720.1:3847878-3852616 GCF_000298275.1 Orycteropus afer afer
GGGCAATCCTACTTCCGTAGTGATACTGCCTCGGAAACCCAAGGAGGGGTCGCTATGAGTCGGGGCCGACTCGACGGCACATAACAACAACAATAGGACGGAGTAGAATTGCCCAAAAGAGTTTCCAAGGCTGTATATCTTTATGGAAGTAGATTGCCACATTTTTCTCCCTTGGAGTGGCTGGTGTATTCAAATCACCAACTTTTGGTTTGCAGCTGAGTGCTTAACCACTGTGCCACCAGGGCTAAACTAGTGTCAAAGGATGGTAGCATCCTGTCTGGGAATGCAACAAACTGCAGGAATTTTCCAAGATTCTGTCTGATAAGTCTTCCCTCTTAACGTTCAGCTTCAGTGAATTGTGACTAATATGTTCAGAGATGAGAGTTAAGACGTTTTCCTTCCTGTAAATCAAAGAGTGTAGAAAATACTCATGCAGGAATTCATAAAAGGAACATTGCAGTGTTATTGTTTTTAATCTCCTAACCCATGCTTTAGCTCCCTTCACTGAACTGTGGTTATTGTTTTATTCCTTTGTTGGCCACACTAGTTGTTAGCAACTTGGTGAACTATGGGACACTGGCACCACACAAGGTGTCTGATATACAGTAAGTGTTGTTGTTAGGTGCCGTCGAGTCATCTCTGACTCATAGTGACCCTATGCACAGCAGAAGGAAACACTGTTCAGTTCTGAGCCAGCACCATGATTCTTGCTATACTTGAGCCCATTGCCACTGCCACCGTGTCAATCCATCTTGTTGAGGGTCTTCCCTTGTTTTATCAACTCTCCACCTTACCAAGCATGACATCCTTCTCCAGGGAATGGTCCCTTCTGACAACATGACCAAAGTATGTGAGATGAAGTCTGGCCATTCTCTTTCAAGGAGCATTCTGGCTGCACTTCCTCCAGGACAGACCTGTTAGTTCTTTTAGCAGTCCACAGTACTTTCAGCATTCTTTGCCAACACCACAGCTCAAAAGTATCAATTCTTCTTCGGTCTTCCTTATTCGTTGTCCAGCTCTCACATGCCTATGAGGTTATTGAAAATACCATGGCTTGTGTCAGGTGCACCTTAGTCCTCAAGGAGACATCTTTGCTCTTCAGCACTTGAAAGATGTCCTTTACAGCTGATTTGCCCAGTGCCATATGTCATCTGATGTCCTGACTGCTGCTTCCATTGGTGTCAATTGTAGAACCAAGTAATGTGAAGTCTTTGACAATTTCAATCTTTTCTCCATTTTTCGTAATGCTGCTTGTAGGACCAGTTGTGAGGATTTTTGTTTTCTTTATATTGAGATGTAATCCATACTGCAGACTGTAGTCTTCAATCTTCATCAGTAACTACTTCAAGTCATCCTCACTCTCAGCAAGCAAAGTTGTGTTATCAGTGTATTGCAGGTTGTTAATGATTCAGTAAGTTGCTGGTGGGTTCAAACCATTGACCTTTCTGTTGGCAGGAAAGAGTTTAACCACTGTGCCACCAAGTCTTCTCCTATTGTTAGTCCATGATATTTCTAAGCCTCCACTTCCTTAAAATGTATAGCTTAAAAACTCAGGAGCCATTTACCACCCAGAATAGAAAATTCAGATCCTCAAGATTTGTGGGAAAGAATAAAGACAAACTAAGAAAGAAGATCCACTGAATACATTGCCATTTGGTTTTGATCCACCCAATTCTTCCCATCATTCCTTTGCAAATCCATCCATCCAGTGACTGTAGATAACTTTGAAAAAATTAATACTTTTATTTTTTGCTGCAGGTGTCTGCACATTGCCTTCTGTTCTTGTGTGCTTTGTCTTCCATTTTCCCCTAGCAAATGCCCTATTTTCATCCAGTAATTGAGTTAAAATTATATAAAGAAGGAGTCTAATTTGTTGTTAGGTGCTGTCATTTTCATTATGACTCATAGTGACACTAGGTACAACAGAACAAACCCCTGTTTGGTCCTGAGCCATCCTCACAATCATCAATATGTTTGAGCCTCTTGTTGAAACCACAGTGTCAATCCATCTCTCTGGAGGTCTTCCTCCCTTTCACTGACCTTCTACTTTGCCAAGCATTATGCTTTCTCCAGGGATCAGTCCCTCCTGATAACATGTCCAAAGTATGTGAGACAAGGCTTGCCATCCTTACTTCCAAGGAGCATTCTAGCTGTACTTCTGAGACAGACTTGTTCATTCTTCTAGCAGTCCATGGCATATTCAATATTCTTTGCCAACACTATAATTCAAAAGCATCAATTCTTCTATCTTCCTTATTCATTGTCCAGTTTTCACATGCATATGAGGCAATTGAAAATACCACGGCTTGGGTCAGGCACACTTTACCCCTCAAAGTAACATTTTTGCTTTTGAGTACTTTAAAGAGGTCTTTTGCAGTAGATTTGCCCAATGTAATACATTGTTTGATTTCTTGGCTGCTGCTTCCATGGGCCTTGATTGTGGAACCCCCCAAAAAATGAAATCCTTAACAACTTCATCCTTTTCTTCATTTATCATCATGTTGCTTATTGTTACAGTTGTGAGGATTTTTGTTTTCCTTATGTTAGATATAATCTGTACTGATAGGTCTAGTCTCATCAAACCAAAAAACCAAATCACTGCCTTAGAGTCAATTCGACTCATAGCAACCCCTCCTTGGGTTTCTAAGACAGTATCTCCACAGAAGTAGATTACTCAATCTTCCTTTTGAGGAGTGGCTGGTGGGTTTGAACTGCCAGCCTTCTGGTTAGCAGTCAAATAGGTCCATATAATTACTCCTTTTTTGGAGGTGGAACTTATTTAGGAAGCATTGGAGACTAGGTGGCAAAAGAAGTTTACACTTGCTTGCTAACCTACAGGTTGGCAGTTCAATCCCACCCAGTTGGCTCTGTGGAAGAAAGACTTGGAGAACTGCTTCTGTAAAGGTTATAGCCAAGAAAACCCAATGGATGAGGGACATCTAGGTCAAGTGGTATAACACAAGTCATAAAGACAATGTTCTATATCTTACTTCGGTGAGTCATGTCTGGGAGCTTAAAAGCTTGTGAATGACCATCTAAGATACAATTATTGGTCTTCTCCCATCTGGACCAAAGGAAATCAAAGACGGAGAGAAACATTTTATCTACAGGACTAATGGCCCACATGTACCATAGCCTCCCCTAGCCTGAAACCAGGAGAACTAGATGGTGCCCATCTACCATAACTGACTGCTCTGACCATGGACAAAACAGAAGGTTCAGGCTAGAATGGGATAAAATGTAAAATAAATTCAAATTCATAAAAAAGACCAGACTTATTCAACAGATGGAGAGTGGAAATACCCCTAAGACTATTGTCCTAAAACATTCTTTTAATCTGGAACTGAAGCCACTCCCAGAGGTCACCTTTCAGCCAATAATAGATTGGTCTATAAAAGAAACAGTAACACCCATGAGGAATGCGTTCCTTAGAACATTGAACTGTATGAGATGGGCAACATCTGCCCCAGAGCATAGATGAGAAGACAAGAAGAGGCAGGGAAACTGGAGGGATGGAAATGGGGAAGGCAGGATAGAAATGGGGAGAGTGCTTATATACCGTGGGGGATAACAACCAACGTCATGGACCAATTTGTGTATGAAATGTTGATTGGGAAAATAGTTTACTGTGTAAACTTTTACCTAAAACACATAAAATGTTAAAAAAAAAAAAAAGAAAGAAAACCCTGTGGAGCATGTTCTGGTTACCTAGTGGTGCTCTGACAGGAATATACCACAAATGCGATGGCCTGAACAAACAGGAGTTTATTCTTACAATTTGGAGGCTTTATGTCTGAGTTCAAAGTGAAAAGTGAAAACCTCTCAACCTTGGGGTTAGGCTCTGCCTCCTGCTCCTGGCCCACTGAAGCTGGAGGTTTTTCTTCACTCAGTTGCTGGCTGCTGAGGCTGAGAAGCCCAAGGTTGACAAGTAAAAAGACACAGTCCCGATGTTACCAAACCACATGGCAGGCTATTAATTCAAGTCCATTGAAAGTCCCAAGGTCAGCAGAGCAAGGCAGGCTGCTGAACATGTCTACATGTAGGGTTCAAGCATACCATAAGCTAGAGACTATTCCCCTAGGCTTCTCCTTATATACAAGAAGCAGACCATATCCTTAAGGCAGCTACTCAGCTGCTCACAGTAAATTCCACCATGGAGTTGATTACCAGCCTCATCATGGGGAATACTACATCTAGCGACCCAGCCACTCAACCAGGCCCAGCCAAGTTGAAAAACAAGCTTAACTACCACAGAGCAGTTGTAGGCTGTAACAATGGGTTGGCCATGAGTTGGAATGACTTGACAACTATGGAGTTTTTTTTTTTTTGGAAAAACTTTTATTTCAGTCTCCTTTCTGTTGTTTGGAGTCTTATAGACAAGTTTCCCTTTACCTAGTATCTTCTTGATTCAAACATCTTGGCTAAGTGGCTGTGAGACATAGTTTCAAACATAGCCCTATGTGTGAAGGGGCTCGGATAATTTTCCTTAGCAAAGATCAGTGGGCAGAAGCCACTTAGAAGAGTGTGGGTGGTGAGTATTCTGAAGCTTGGCTACTCCAGCATATTTTTCTACTGTATTTCATTTTTTCACTCATAAATGATAACTCAAGGAGCTCTGGTAGCATAGTGCCTAAGGCACTGGACTGCTAACCAGAAGGCTGGCGGTTCAAACCCACCAGCCACTCCTCGGAAGGAAGGTTGGGCATTCCTACTTCCGTAGTGATACTGCCTCGGAAAC
>NW_006921720.1:3852906-3948310 GCF_000298275.1 Orycteropus afer afer
TTCTTCTGTAGTGATACTGCCTCGGAAACCCAAGGAGGGGTCGCTATGAGTTGGGTCCGACTCGACGGCACATAACAACAACAACAACATATATATACACACACATGAAAGAGGGGAAGGCCCTCAACGAGATGGATTGACATAGTGGCAGCGGCAATGGGTTCAAGTACAGCAAGAATCATGGAGCTGGCTCAGGATCAGGCAGTATTTTGTTCTGATGCACATTGTGTCACTATAAGATGGAGATGACTTGATGGCACCTAACAACAACAACACAAATATATATATATATATATAATTATTAACTAAAAATAATGTTAAGTAAATAATGTTACCAGGCCATCGGTACATAGAAACAAGCAGGACAGACATTCATGAAGTAGTCTTGACTTTATTGTTGCCTTTCTCCTTATTTTTTCCTGCCTTACTCCACTACTCGGGAGGACCTCAATCTCTAGATGACACAAATGGTTAGCCTGTTCAGTTGTTAACCAAAATGTTGGTGTCTACCCAGAGGTGCCTATGAAGAAAAGCCTGGTGCTTTACCTCTGAAAATCACCCACTGAAAAGCCTAAAGAGCACAGTTCTACTCTGACACACATGGGGTCACCCTGAGTCAGAATCAACTCACTGGCAACTGGTTTTGCTTTATTTTTGGTCTCATATTATTGTTTGCAAGCCCAAAGCAGAATAGTTAGTGAGGTCTCAATAAACGCATTTGAACTAAGTGTTTCCTAGACATAGGAGACAGAGACTATTCGTGAGACAAGGAGGGGAGAAGCATGGGGCTAATATTAGTTGACAACGACAGCTGTGCCATAGTAGGGAATTGATCACATGAGCTGCCAGCTTCCATTGCCTGGAAATCTGGTTGCACCTGGCCCAAACTCAATTCTGCAGACGCTGTGAGGCCCAACGGCCCTCTCCAGATTTTGGCTTATTTTATTTATTTTTTTGTAATTCTCTCTATGCTTCCACTATCCTATGGTGCCCACAGGTGCTGCTTCACTCTTGGCCATCTTAATTTAGATGCAAAACTTAGTCCTTTTACCAGCTCTTTTGACAAAACCAAACACACAAACATCCACAAAACAAGCACCAAAAGAATACTGATTTGAAACACCACATAAATTTCAATAACCCTTATGAGCATTTAGGGATAATAAAGAGTAGAACCAAAGAGTGTTCAGCCTTCCACCTTTTCCCTGGCTCTTCCCTTCCTCCCTTCTTTGTTGAGATTGAGACCTTGCTACCCTGGTCTAGCACATTCTGTCCACCCTAAAAGGGTTTTATTTATATGTCTTCTTGTAGGTTAGGGAAAGTTCCACATTAGAAGTGGGATTTGAGACATGTTTAAACCTTTATGATTAGTCAAAGCATTTCTTTCTTACTAAGTCAATAGTAATCGATATATTAAATAATAGTATGAGGAAATGTTTAATAGGGGATGAGGAAGCAACACAGGGATGAGACAGTGTAAAAGAATTTTAAAGTTAGAGTAAAATGAGCAAATTAGAAAAAGCAGGCAAAGTGATTCAAACTGTTAATTGAAATATGTAGTTATGAAAAGAGATAGATATTAAGAAAATTGGGAGGAAGGAATTTTTTTTTTTTTAATTTATCATTCTATTAATTCTACAGACTAACTTTGTTCCTTTTTCTTCTTTTGATCTTTTCCAAAGCTCTCATCTCACCCCCTTTTAAGATGGGGAGTCTTTTTGCTTAGATAACAATCTAAATTTGCCTAGGTAACAATCCCATATTGTAACATAGGTACGAATTTTATAGCTTTAGGATGATAGTGAAATGAATATGAACTTTGAAATGGTGTACAACTCAGGTATTAAAGAAGATTTGTTCTAGAAATGTAAATTCAGCAGAGCTGGTAACAGATGGCCCAGCGTCAGTGAAAGGTATTAAATGCATCTTTAATTGGTATTAAATACCTCCCTCTTCTGCAGGGAGCAGAGGAAGAAGGGGTTGATGAGATTCACAAACACTGAAATGACTTGATTGTCTGAGCACAGCTATGGCTCATTTTTGTTTATCAAGATGGCATATGTTTCTCTCACCATTAAATGTCCAATAAATTGTGTTGAAACCTGAAAGAGCATTATAAGCCAAAATGTGAGAATGTGTAGAAAATACACATCAGTAAAGAATCTATCTCGGGTTGCTGGTCCCAGCTCTGCCACAGATGGTGTGACCTTTGGCAAAACAATAAAGTAGCCTCTGGGCCCTGTGTGGTAGGTTTTCCATCTGTAAATTGGCAAAATACTTGCCTCCTTACCTCAAGAGGCAAATGAGAATTTGGGATGATCAAATACTATGAGCTCCTCAGTTTATAAACCATTTTTTCTCTTAAAATGTACCATTACTAATAATCAAAATTTAAATGTTAATTTAAATGGTAAATTCAGTAGCACATGCAGAACCCTAGGCAAATAAATCTTGGAAATCTGTTTAGGAAATAGGAGTTTAGAAACAAGAGAAATTCAGTAACAGAATGGTTTTCTCATACAATTTGAATTAATGAGTCAGCTTTACCTGACACAAGTCAAGCAGAAAATGTAATGATCTGATACATGCACATTTTTTGCTTGTTTTCAATTAAAAAACAAAACAAAACAAAAACCACTCTAGGTGCTTTATCCAGAAGTTCAGAATACAAATGCAATCCCTAACTAATGAACTTGTCATTTTAGATGTTTATTATTTGACTTGATGTGAGTCAGAATTGATTTTCTTTTGGAAATAATCCAAAGAATGTGCAAGGATGCTTAGGGCCTATGTTGGGTTGACTCTCCCCCAATTTTTCTCCATTCTCTTTTGCTTTGTCTACAGGCTGGAAACAAAGGGCTCTTGAGCTCCTGGAAGATGGTGGGGACAGAAGATGGGAAAAGACTGGATCTTCACATTGAAGCCTGCCTGATCAATGCAAAAGAGAAACAAGCTTCTACCCTGTTGTAGTTGTTAGGTGCCACTGACTGATTCATAGTGACCAGTGTACAACAGAACAAAACATTGCCTGGTCTTACAGAAGCCTCCCAATCATTTCTGTGGTTGAATCCATTGTTGCAGCCATCTTAATTAAACATTGGTTAGGCACAGAAATCTTGAGGTCTTATTTGTTACAAGAGCTAGCTTTATATTAAGTAAAGCTATTTAATTCCTATAGTATATTCCATTTTATGAACATGTCATGATTCATTTATCCATTTTTTGTTTTGATGGATATTTTCAACTTTTTGCTATTATAAATAGTGTTTCTATGAATATCCTTATACAGGTGCAAGGGTTCCTTTAAAATATGTACCTGGAGGTAGAATTGCCAGGTATGTGCATCTTCCACTCTGTTAGAAATTGCAGAATTGCTCTCTAAAACTGTTCTGTCAAGTTATGCTTGCTGCAACAGTCTATGAGAGTTTCTAGTTCCAGTTTTTTTTTTTTTTTTTTTTTTTATTTTCTTGTTTGGGTTTTCTTTGAGTTTTTTTCTTTTTCTGTTTTTCACAATATTTTTTTTTTTTTAACCAACTCTTAGAATTATCAGATTTTAAAATATTTGCTATTATGGTGGGGTGAAAATGGTATCTCATAGTTTTTAAAATTTGTAGTTTTGAAATCTATTTGGTGGACATTTTGGATTTCTTTCCTTGTGGATTGACTGCTCAAATTCTTTGTCTAATATTCTGTTGGGCTCTTTTCTTCTTTCTGGTTAATTTTTAGGAGATTTTATATATTCCATATGCTAATTCTTTGTTAGTTTTATGGGCCACAAGAATACTCTCCTGGTTTGTTGTTTGTCTTTTGTCATTTTTTATTGTGCAATTTGTTCTACAGAAAAATTTCATACTTTAATATTGTTTCATACTTTAATATCGTTTAATATAGTTTTTTTCTGTATATTGGGAACTTCTTGGGTCATGTTTACAAAACCTTTTTGTACAGCAAGATAATAAAATATGCTTTTATATATTTTAGAACATTTCAATGTTTGGATTTTTACATTGGAATTTTTAATCCACATGGAGTTTATTATATATATGATATGATATGGAATTCTAATTTTATTTTATTTGTGCAGATCACTCTTGAATAGTTCATTCTTTGCCCATTAAATTAGTTTGTTGCTCTTGTTAGGTACCTTCAACTCAATATTTGATTCATAGCAACCCCACTGACCGAGTAGAAGTGCTCCATAATGTTTTCCAGGCTATAATCAGTATGGAAGCAGATCACCATGTCTTTTTCACAGAGCTTCTGGGTGGGTTTGAACCACCAACTTTTCTGTTAGCAACAAAACTGTTAACCATTTACCAGGGCTTCTTTACTAAATTAATTAGGGTAGGCTGAACAACTATAACAAATTGGACCTCAATTCAAGAGCTTAGCAGTCAAGGGCAGGCACTGCAGGTTGTAGGTGGTGATTCAGGAACCCAGGCCCTTCTAACCTTGTTGGTTCTCCATCATCCAGAGTCATATTGAATGTTCAAAGCTGGCTCACCACATCTGAATTCTAGCCAGAGAAAGGGAAAAGAGAATAGAAGGGAGGAACACAGTGGTCTTAAAGCAGTTCTACAAATCACTTCTACTCATTTTCCATGGGCCAGAACTTAGCCACAGAGTCACATCTAACTGTAATAGGAAACTGAGAAATGTGGTCTTGCCAGGTCCAGAAGGAAGTGAACAGTAGACTTTAGAGACCAGCAAGCCATCTTGGCCGTTCCCACTGATAATACCCCTCAGTCATATGCCAAATGTCTACTTAAGCTTGTATCTGTTTTGAGCTCTATATTCCATTAAATTTATTTATGTGTTTAAGGGCTCTGGTGGCTCAGTGGTTAAGGCATTCAGCTGCTAAGCCAAGGTCAGTGATTTGAAGCCACCATCCCAGCCACTTCACGAGTGACTCAATGGCAGTGGGTTTGGTTTTCTTGGTTTATGTGTTTAACCCCCATAATTTTTATTTTATATTATTTTTTAAATATTTACTATGTTTTCAGTGAAGACTTATTCAGCAGTTTAGGTTGCCATTCAATAATTTCTATACAAGTTGTTTAGTGACACTGATTACATTCTTCACAATGTGTGAACATTGTCATTATTTCTATTAATTTAGTTTCCTTGTCTCCCTACACCCCAAATCCCGTTTCCTTAGGGAACAATTTACCCTTTTCTTAAGAACTTTGGATATCATGATGACTTGTAACCATCTAACATATGAACGGGGGAAAAGCCAGTGACGAGACAGAGCTTCAAGATCCAGGTAAGGGGAGGGAGACAGGCAGGAAGATGGGGAAGAGCCAGGGATGACAGAGCCATGGGATCCAGGTAAGGAGAGGGTGGAAAGGTTTCGAATAGCTAAAGGAGACAAACTTGTCTGTCAGTTTGTCGTACTGTGGTGGTTTGTGTGTTGCTGTGAGGCTTGAGGCTGGGCCACTGGTGTCTCAAATGCCAGTGGGTTGCACATGGTACAAGGTTTCAAGGCAGCTTACAGACTGAGACTGGGAAGAAAGAAGAGGCTATCTATTTCTCAAAGAATTGACCGGAGAAAACCTTATGAATAGCAGAGAAACACTGTTTGATATGTTACTGGGCAACTTTATGAACAGCCCTGAAACATTGTCTGACACAGTGCAGGGAGACAGGCCCCTTGGGTCAGAAGGCACTCAAAATGCAACTGGGAAAGAGCTGAATCATCAGAGGAGAGCCAATCTTGATGATATGGAAGAAGTAAGTCTTTTAGGACCTCCATTTGCTGACGTGGCACAACTCAAATTGAGGAGAAACAGCTGCAAACATCCATTAATAATTGGAACATGGAACGTACAAAGTATGAATCTAGGAAATTTGGAAGTTGTCAAAAATGAAATGGAATGCATAAAGATTGATATCGTAGGCATTAGTGTGCTGAAATGGACTGGTTTTGGCCATTTTGAATCAGATGACCATATGATCTACCATGCCAGGAATGACACTTTGAAGAGGAATGGTGTGGCATTCATCATCACAAAAGATATTTCAAGATCTGTCCTGAAGTACAATGCTGTCAGTGATAGGATAATATCCATACGCCTACAAGGAAGACCAGTTAATACTACTATTATTCAAATTTACATACCAACCACCAAAGCCAAAGATGAGGAAATTGAAGATTTTTATCAACTTCTGCAGTCTGAAATTTACTGAGCATGCAATCAAGATGTGTTATTTATCACTGGTGACTGGAATGCAAAAGTTGGAAGCAAAGAAAAATTACCAGTAGTTGGAAAATTTGGCCTTGGTGACAGAAATGACACTGGAGACTGCATGCTAGACTTTTGCAAGACCAATGACTTATTCATTGCAAATACAATGCAAACAATGCAAAGAGGACCTATACACATGGTTTCAACAATGCAAACAGGACCTATACATGAGGACTTTGCCAGATGCGGTACACAGGAATCAGATGACTACATCTCTGGCAAGAGGCAATGGAAAAGCTCAATATCTTTAGCCAAACAAAGGCCAGGAGCTGATTATGGAACAGACCATCAACTGCTCATATGCAAGTTCAACTTGAAGTTGAAGACAATTAAAACAAGTCCATGAGAGCCAAAATATATGACCTTGAATATATCCCTCCTGAATTTAGAGACCATCTAAAGAATAGATTTGATTCATTGAACACCAGTGACTGAAAACCAGAAGAATTATGGGAGGACACCAAGAACATTATCCATGAAGAAAGCAAGCAGTCATTAAAAAGACACAAAAGGAAAAAAAGACCAAAGTGGATGTCAGAAAGACTCTGAAACTTGCCATTGAGTGGAGACTAGCTAAAGCAAATGTAAGAAATGACGAGATAAAAGAGCTAAACAGAAGATTTCAAAGAGCAGCTTGAGTAGACAAAGCCAATTACTATAATGAAATGTGCAAAGGCCTGGAGTTAGAAAATCAAAAGGGAAGAACATTCTCAGCATTTCTCAAGCTGAAAGAACTGAGGAAAAAATATAAGCCTCAAGTTGCAATGTTGAAAGATTCCATGGGCAAAATAATGAATGATGCAGGAAGCATAAAAAGAAGATGGAAGGAATACACAGAGTCATTGTACCATTGTATGTGGTTGATCTTCATCAGTTTCAGGAGGTGGCATATGTTCAAGAACCAATGGTATTTAAGAAAGAAGTTGAAGCTGCACTGAAGGAATTGGTGAAGAACAAGGCATCAGGATTTGATGGAATACCCATTGAGATATTTCAACAAATGGATGCCCTGCTGGAGACACTCACTTGGTTATGCCAAGAGATTTTGAAAACAGCTCCCTGGCCAACTGACTGGAAGAGATCCATATTTGTACCTATTCCAAAGAAAGGTGATCCCACAGAATGTGGAAATTATTGAACAATATCAATGAAATTGCATGCAAGTAAAATCTTACTAAAGATAATACAAAAATTGTTGCAACAATATATTGACAGAGAACTTCCAGAAATGTAAGCTGGATTCAGAAGAGGATGTGGAATGAGGGATATCATTGCTGATGTCAGATGGATCTTGGTTGAAAGCAAAGAATACCAGAAAGATGTTTACTTGTGTTTTATTGACTGTGCAAAAGCATTTGATTGTGTGCATCATAACAAATTGTGGATAACATTGAGAAGAATGGGAATTCCAGAACACTTAATTGTACTCATGAGGAATGTGTACATAGACCAGGAGGCTGTTGTTCAAACAGAACAAAGAGACACTGCATGGTTTAAAATCAAGAAAGAAGTGTATCATTTCATCATACTTATTCAATCTGTGTGCTGAGCAAATAATCCAAGAAGCTGGAGTATATGAAGAAGAATGTGGCATCAGAATTGGAGAAAGAATCATTAACAACCTGTGATACGCTGATGACACAACTTTGCTTGATGAAAGTGAGGATGACTGGAAGTACTTACTGATGAAGATTGAAGATGACAGTCTGCAGTATGGATTACATCTCAATAAAAAGAAAACAAAAATCCTCACAACTGGTCCTATAAGCAGCATCACGATAAATGGAGGAAAGTTTGAAATTGTCAAAGACTTCACATTACTTGGTTCTACAATCGACACCAATGGAAGCAGCAGTCAGGACATCAGACGACATACAGCACTGGGCAAATAAGCTGCAAAGGACCTCTTTCAAGTGCTGAAGAGCAAAGATGTCTCCTTGAGGACTAATGTGTGCCTGACACAGCCATGGTATTTTCAATCGCCTCATATGCATGTGAGAGCTGGATAATGAATAGGTAAGACTGAATAAAAGTTGATGCTTTTGAGTTGTGGTGCTGGCAAAGAAAGCTGAAAGTACCATGAACTGGTAAAAGAACTAACAAATCTGTCCTGGAGGAAGTGCAGCCAGAATGCTCCTTGGGAACAAGAATGGCCAGACTTCATCTCACCTACTTTGGTCATGTTGTCAGAAGGGACCATTCCCTGAAGAAGGATGTCATGCTTGGTAAGGTGGAGGGTCAATGGAACAGGAGAAGGCCCTCAACAAGATGGATTGATACAGTGGCTGCCTCAATGGGCTCAAGTATAGCAAGGATCGTAGAGCTGTCCGCAGGACTGGGCAGTGTTTCATTCTGCTGTGTATAGGGTCACTATGAGTTGGAGACAACTCGACAGCACCTAACAAGGTGAGGTACCAGTATTAATGGATTATATAAATATAGACACTACATAAAGATTATATAATAATATAACTTAAAAAAGTTTCATTTATTTTATATTTAGATAATAATAAAAACACTGATGCTTCAATATTTGCTTCTTGCTCAACTCAATGATTTAGCTGTATTATAAGTGTTTTGCCCTGAGGATCATTATTTCAGAATGGTTACTTCTACAATAGTGTGGCGTTAGATGGGAGAAGGAAAAAGACTGTTAAGAAATTGTTGTCAGCAAATAGGAGACATATTTAAGCAACATTTGGGGAAAAAAAACTGCCATTGAGTCAATTTGACTCATAGTGACCCCTCCTTGGGTTTCCAAAGAATTATCTCTATGGAAGTCTTCCTTCTGAGGAGTGGCTGGTGGGTTTGAACTGCCAGACTTCTAGTTAGTAGTCAAATGTCTCAGGCACTATGCCACCAGAGCTCCCACAATATTTGGAAAGTAAGTAGGATTTTATAATTGCCTGATATGGATGATAAGAGAGAGAGAAAAGTTAATGGTGGAAGTTTGAAACCTGGGTGAATTCACAGAGATGGGAGACACAGGTGGGGGAAAATAAGGAAGTATCTTAAAGGATTCTCAGTTATCATTCCTAGGAATAGGTATCCATAATAAGAAGAAGGGTAATGAATTTGGTACAATAGTACCACCATGATAAATTTTAGTGACTGACATGCCATTGGATTTGAGAGCAGGTTCAATGCAGTATTGCAATTTGTTGTTGTTGTTGTTATGTGCTGTGGAGTCGGACCCGACTCATAGCGACTCCTCCTTGGGTTTCCTAGGCGCTATCACTAGCCGAGGAGTGGCTGGTGGGTTTGAACCACCAGCCTTCTGGTTAGCAGTCAAGTGCCTTAGGCACTACGCTACCAGAGCTCCTAGTATTGCAATTAGTATCCCATTAAAGCCAAAGTACCAAACCTTCTTTTTGGTAGTCCTCTTCTCTGTTGTTGTTATGTGCCGTCGAGTCAAACCCGACTCATAGCGACCCCTCCTTGGGTTTCCGAGGCAGTATCACTACGGAAGTAGGATTGCCCAACCTTCCTTCCGAGGAGTGGCTGGTGGGTTTGAACCACCAGCCGTCTGGTTAGCAGGGAAGTGTCTTAGCCACTATGCTACCAGAGCTCCTCTCCTCTAGTCCTGCCTTTTTCTTTGGGATGAATTTTGCTAGTTTTTGGAACAGTGAATGTATAATCTATAAACTATGGTAAAGTGGAGGTTTGGTTATCTGTTAAAACTTTGCTAACTCTGTTTCTAAAATTAACTATGAAAAGACATAGACTTTGAGTTTCACCTACAGATGTTCAAAATGACTTTTGGGCCATGTATTTGAGGTCAAACATGTTTAGTTACCTAGTGCTGCTCTAACAGGAATATACTACAAATGGTGGTTTTAACAAATGAGTTTATTCTTACAATTTTGGAAGCTAGAAGTCTGAGTTCAAAGCTCCAGGCTCTAGGGGCTGGGGGAAAGCCCCCAGACCTTGGGCTTCAGCTTGGCTTCTAGCTCCCGGCCCACTGCAGCTGGAGGCTTTCTTCACTCAGGCAACTGCTTGTTACTGAGGCTGACAAACCCAAGGTCGACAAGTAAAAAGGCACAGTCCCTATATTACCATACCACATGGCAGGCCATTGATTCAAGTCCATTAAGTGTCCCAAGATCGGCAGAGAACGTGGCAGGCTGCTGAATAACAACTTGGCTACATACTGGATTCAAGCATGCCAAAAGCTGGAGATCTTCCTCAAAGCTGCTTCTTAGATACTGGGAGCAGAGCACATCCCTAAGGCAGCTACTCAGCTGCTCACAGTAGATTGCACCATGGAGTTGATTACCAGTCTCATCATGGGGAGTACTACATCCAGCTGCCCAGCCACTTAAAATCAGGCACAGCCAAGTTGACACATAACCTTAACTACCACAAAACATATATCTTTTAATTAGATTTTCATAGTATTGGTGACTGTTTCTCTTTGATTTTTCAAATATTGCCTTACTACATTCCTTCCTTTCGGTGTATAGTTTTCCTAGGATGCTACCAGTCAAAGTCTCCTCTTTCCCCTTTTAAAGGATGAGGACAACTGACAATGGGGGACTATAGATTCAAAGTTTAGAAATGAACTTGGATTTATTTCCTGTTGTGGTAAAATCAAAATATCAGGTTTAGTATATTGAGCCACTGTCATAGTTATACTTAAAGGCCTAATAGTATTTTTTTGATCCTCTGATTATCCAAACAAAACCATAATAATAATAATAAAAATAATAAAAACTAAGATATAATGTTTCAGAGAAGAAATTCTCACTAGAGACATTTCTGTTTAAATATAATTAACGTTAATCTGTAGAAAAATGGCAAAAATAATTTATTTTTATTAACTGTATTTTATGTCTTCTACTATGAGTCGGGGCCGACTCGACGGCACATAACAACAACAACAACAACAACTAAGGAAAAACTGTTGAATTTTCTCTTATTAAAGAAAAATGAACACAATCTTCCTTTTTTAATTTAAAATTGCTTTTTCATAGTGTATCTGGACATGAACAATATGTCATTGACCATATGCTGGCAGCAAAATAGCATTTGTATACGTTGCAAATATTAAACCACAGATTAGAATGTGATCTTAAAAATTCTGGGGTTATTGTTTTCTCATAACAATTATGTAAGGGAATAAATTAGCATCCTATTTAAATGCAAACTAAATAGTTTTAGTAACACCTGCCAAGATGTGAGATTATAAAGGGAAGCATTTTCACTTAAGTATTTATTATTTTGTTCTGTAGAAACCAATCTAGGGTTACTATCCATCACAATTCAATCAGAGGCATTCTTTCAACTAAATCAAGTATAACAGGAAGTACATAGGTTAGTCTGTAAAAATCACTCAGAAGCTGCTAAACAACTTGATTGAGTGCTACAGGAAGACAGTGAAATGTTCTCATCAAAGTAGAAGGGAATATTTGGGCTCTGACCTAGATTTGGTTCTTCATTATCTAACTCTCTATAAATTAGGGTAAAATACGCTCCTCAGATCCCTTAAGTTCCTACATAAATATTCACAAAGAATAAACTGTCAACTCACAGAGTAAAGAACAAAGTAAATGAATGCAACCATTGCTGTGGAGTCGAATCTGACTCATAGTGACCCCTCATTGGGTTTCCAAGGCAGTATCACTGCAGAAGTAGATTGCCCAACCTTCCTTCTGGGGAGTAGCTGGTGGGTTTGAACTGCCAGTCTTCTGGTTAGCAGTCAAATGCCTTAGGCACTGAAAAACTTGAACACCAGCATTAAGTCAAAAAATGCTATCTGTAAGTAAATATATATTTAAGCAAAATGCTATATGTTTAAATTTATTTATTAATTGAATATTGTGTTTGGCTTCCAATTCTTAAAGAGAATTACTGCAGCAAATGGGGCTTAATATATCAATAGTTAAATGTTGGATTTAGGACAATTTAGGAGCATTTGTTTTTATGACAATTATTTTTCTTGAAGATTTAAATGTATATATACATAAATTCATTGCCATCAAATAGATTCTGACTCATAGGCCCCCATTGCAGTTCCAAGGTGGTAGATCTTTACAGAAGTAGATTGCCCCATCTTCCTTCTGTGGACTGGCTGATGGGTTTGAGCCACCAACCCTCTGGTTAGCAGTTGTTGGTCCCAGGTCTTGAAAGGAGTGTCAGTGCGAGGAAGCTACCACAGACATGATAATGTAAAAGCAAAAGGAAAGTTTATTCAAGCTCGAGGTCGGACCCTCAACCGTCAGGATTGAGAGCTCTGAACAAAGGGAAAGGGGGTCTTTTATCGGGGATGGAGTATGTATGGGGGAGTTTCAATCAGAAAATTACACGATTGGTTGTCATTTTTCAAATCGCGCGTTGTCTCTAGTTGATTGGCTCTGTTCTGTGGCGGAGGCCGCAAACTGCCGTTTCTAGGAATTTCAAGTTTTTCTGATATTTACTTATTGGTTGTTACTAGGGGGTAGAAAAGGAGGGGAGGGGGTCTTAGGACTCTGCTGAGGTAAAGCCCTGAGGCGTGGGGAATGTGCTGGAGTCGCCGGCACTAATGGCTCCTGGTTAAAGAATAATTACCTGGGGGGGAGGGGGTCTCACACAGTCAAAGGCCTTAGGCACTGTTTCACCAGAGCTCATCTATCTATCTATCTCTATCTCTATCATCTCTATCTCTTTATATATTTACATTTATATATGGCTCTTTACAAGCAAAACACACCAGGAGCAAAGTATCTCCTATGAATGATAAAATATTTGCATGTAGCTCTCTTCACTGTGAATTCAAGAAAGAGTAGGATATTGCCTTTCCAGTTCTTCAGCTCACTTGTAATGAATTCCCACCTGGTACAATAACTATAATGTTTAAGCACTTGGCTGCTAATTGAAAGGTAGGTGGTTCAAATCCACTAGTGGCTCTGCTAGAAAAAAGACCTGGTGATTTGTTTCAGTAAAGATCACAGCATAGGAAACCCTATGGGGAAGTTCTACTTTGTCTTATAGGATTGTTGTGAGTTGGAATTGACTCAGTGGCACATGACAGCAGCAACAACAACATGATAGCTGCTTGAGAAGCCATACACTAGATGTGCATTACAGTTCATAGGTGGAATGTCTCAGAAGTATTTAATGTATGATAAAAACCTATTGCCATTGAGCTGATTCTGACTCTTAGTGACCCTAAAGCACAGAGTAGAACTGCCCTTATAGCATTTTCAAGGCTATAATCTTTACTTATGGAGACTACCACATCTATCTCCTGCAGAGCTGCTAGTGGGTTCAAACCACTGACCTTTCGATTAGCAGCAAAGCACTTAACCACTGTGTCACCAAGGCTCCCTCTGAGGTATAATAGTAGAATACTGAAGTTCATTCCCCAGTATCTCCAAGTAGTTTTGGGAGCTCTGGTAGCATAGTGCCTAAGGCACTTGACTGCTAACCAGAAAGCTGGCAGTTCAAACCCACCAGCCACTCCGCAGAAGGAAGATGGAGCAATCTACTTCCATAGTGATACTGCCTTGGAAACCCAAAGAGGGGTCGCTATGAGTCGGATCCGACTTGACAGCACATAACAACAACAACAAAGCAATCCTTATGACTTATCTAGGGCAACCTTCTTCTCCCTCTATTCCTTTTCCTCATGCACTTTTTTTTTTTTTTTAAAGATGGGCACACTAAGTATCAAACGGGAATCAGAGATTACATCACTTCCTCTGGATTACAGAAGTAGTGCAAAAGTAGAATAAGGTCTTCTCACATTGGTGAACATTGATATGTGCACAGACCTGGAGATGGAAAATCAAAGGGGAAGAACATGCTCAGCATTTCTCAAGCTGAAGGAACTAAAGAAAAATATAATCTTGACTTGCAATATTGAAGGAATAGCTAAATATTAAAAGATTCAGGAAACATCAAAAGAAGATGGAAGGAATATACAGAGTCAGTGTACCAAAAAGTATTGCTTCAAGTTCAGCCATTTTAGGAGGGAGCATATGATCAAGAATCAATGGTATTAAAGGAAGCTGCCCTTAAGGAACTGGCAAAAAACAAGGCTCTAGGAATCAATGGACTACCAATTGAGATGTTTTAACAAACAGATCAGCGCTAGAAGTGTTCACTTGTTTATGCTAAGAAAATTGGAACACAGTTACTTGGCTACTCTCCTGGAAGAGATCTATTTATGTTCCCATCCCAAAGAAAAGTGATCCAACAGAATGCAGAAATTATGAACTATATCAATAATATCACACGTAGGTAAAATTTTGCTGAAGATAATACAAAAACAGTTGCAGCAGTACATTGGCAGGGAACTGCTAGAAATTTAAGCCAGATTCAGAAGAGGACATAGAATGAGGAATATCATTGCTGATGTCAGATGGATCTTGGCTGAAAGCAAAGAATACCAGAAAAATGTTTACTTGTGTCTTATTGGTGATGCAAAAGCATTAGACTGTGTGGATCATAACAAATTATGAGTAACACTGTGAAGAATGGGTATTCCAGAACACTTCATTATGCTCATGAGGAACCTGTACATAAACCAAGAGGTAGTTGTTTGTTCAGACTGAACAAGGGGATATTGCATGGTTTAAAGGAAAGATGTACATCAGGGTTGTAACATTTTACCACACTTATTCAATCTGCATGCTGAACATTTGATCAGAGAAGATGGATTATATGAAGAAATACTTGGCATTAGGATCAGAGGCAGATTCTTTAACAACCTGTGATTTGCAGAGGACACAAGCTTGCTTGCTGAAAGTGAAGACGTGAAGCACTTATTGATGAACATAAAAGATTACAGTTGGATTACACTGCAACATAAGAAAACAAAAATCCTCACAATTAGAACAATAAGCAAAATCTTAGTAAATGGAGAAAAGATTGAAGTTGTCAAGTATTTAATTTGACTTGAATCCACACCAGCACCTATGTAAGTAGCAGTCAATAAATCAAACAACATATTGCACTGGGCAAATTTGCTGCAAAAGACCTCTTTTAAGTGTTTAAGGGCAAAGATGTCACTTTGGATACAAAGGTGCACTTGCCCCAAGCCATGGTATTTTCAATAGCTTCATTTGCATGTGAGAGCTGGACAATGAATAAGGAAGACAATAGAAGAATTAATGCTTTTGAATTGTGGTGTTGTAGAAGAACACTGAAGGTACCATGGAGTGGTAGAAGAAGGAGGAAATATGTCTTCGAGAAAGCACAGCCAGAATGTTCTTTAGAACTGAGAATGACCAAACTTCATCTTTTATACTTTGGTCATGTTGTCAGAAGGGATCAGAACCTGGAAAAGTATATCATTCTGGTTCAAGTAGAGGGTGAATGGAAAAAGGAAAAGACTGTCAACAAGACGGATTGACTCAGGGGCTACCATGATGGGCTCAAGCCTAGCAAGGATTGTGGGGGTGGCACAGGACCAGGCAGTATTTTGTTCTGTTGTACACAGGATCACTATAAGTCAGACCCAACATGATGGCACCTAACAAAAACAATACACTATTTATTTCATCCCTCTGCTCCTCCCTGGCCCCACTGTCAGTGCTGCGGAGTAGACCTTTGCCATTTCTTGTCTTGATTACTGCACTGACTCTTCCCCAATCATTTTCTATTGCATTCTGCCAATTTATGCTTCTCACAAACACCCAAGAGGCTGTGTGTGTGTGTGTCTCTGTCAGTGTGTATTGCACACAGTTAAGCGCTAGGGTGCTAATCAAAAGGTTGGCAGTTCAAACCCACCAGCCACTCCTTGGAGGAAAAGACGTGGCAGTATACTCCTGTAAAGATTACAGCTTTGAAGACTTGGGGGTGGGGGGCAGTTCTACTCTGTCACATTAGGTAGCTATGAGGCAAAATCAACTTGAATGTACCCAAAAACTATATATATATATATATAGAGAGAGAGAGAGAGAGAGAGAGACAGAGAGAGAGCTCTGATGGTTAGAGGAAGATTCTGTGGGACTGAGTGCAAAGTAAAAATATGGAATGTGGTTTTTAATGTTATATGTCAATTATGTATCACCTCCCAGTTTGTGATCGGATGTGAGCAGCTAATCAGTTGAAAGAGGAGTTTCCTTGGGAGTATGACCTGTATTCATGATATAAACAAATGTCTGGCAAAGCTTATTCTCTGTCAATCCTACATTCATCTCATCATCTTCTGGCCTCCAGTTCTTGGAATATCAGAAGGCTTCAGCCCACTGCCTGACCTGCAGATTTTGGGTTCATCAGCCCCTGCAACCACATGAGTCAGGAGAAACTTCCAGCCTGATATCCATGAAACTGGCCTTGAATGTTAGAAATGTCCATTTAATTGTATCACACTCCTTCTAAAATGATCCATGGTCTCCCTAACAACTGGGGAAGGAAACCCAAGCCTATTGGTTTCCTAGTGCTGCCATAACGAAGTACCACAAATTGGATGGCTTATAAGGACAAACTTATTTTTCACAGTCCTGGAGGCTAGAATCTGTTGCAAAAGACCTCTTTTAAGTGTTTAATGGCAAATATATCACTTCAGGGTGCCAGAGGCCATGTTTTTTCCAAGGTGTTAGAGGAAGATTCTTTCTTGCCTCTACAGGCCTCTGGTAGCTCCTGGCATTCTCTACAGCTGCAGCATTAAGTCCACTGTCACATGGCCATCTTTCCTCTATCGGACTCCCCGTGTCTCTTCTCTATTATAAGCACACCACTCAGACGGGATTAGGTCCCACCCTACTCCAGTATGGCTTCACGTTAACTGATAACATTAGCAAAAGCCCCATTTTCAAACTAGGTCATGTTTACAGGTACTAACCTGATGTCATTGAGTAGATTCCAACTCTTCATGACTCTACAGGACAGAGTAGAACTGCTTCATAGGGTTTCCAAGGCTTTTCTTTACAAAAGCAGACTGACCATATTCTTCCGTGGCTCCTTTGCAGAACCCCCAGGGCTCCTTTATAGACATAACCAAAAACATTGCCATGGAGTCAATTCCCACTCATAGGGACCCTATGGGACAGAGCAGAACTGCCCCATAGGGTTTCCAAAGCTGTAAACTTTATGGAAGCACACTGTCCATCTTTCCTCCATGGAGCAGCTGGTAGATTCAAACCACCGACCTGCCAGTTACCAGTCAAATACTTAATCACTGCACCACAGGGCTCCTTTAACTAATACTAGAAGTTATAAAAAGACCAGACTAGACACAGAAATGTACACACGGGGAAGACAGATGTCATGATAAACCAAATTATACCAAAGATCATCAGCAGACAACAGAAAATGAAAAGAGAAACTCAAAGAAGGAATCAACACAGCTGAATTTGATTTGGACTTTCAGCCGCCAGAATTGTGAGGAAATAAATTTCTGTTCTTTAAAGCCACCTGCTTGTGATATTTCTGTTGCAGCAGCACTGGGTAACTAAGACACTGGATGACCTTGACCCAGTTTTCTTTTTAAAATAATCTGAAACTCAGACCCTTGTTCAAGGGTCAATTCTAACTCATAGTGACTCCCATAGAGTTTCCAAGGCTGTAAATCTTCATGGGAGCAGACTGCCTCATCTTTCTCCCACAGAGCAGCTGTGGATTCAAACTGTGAACCTTTTGGTTAGCAGCTGAATGTTTTACCCACTATACCACTAGAACTCCTTATGGCTAATCGAAAGGGGGACATAATTTTATGTTAGACACTTTCAAGAACTGTGCTTGAGTTTATTGCCTGAACAAATAGCAGCTTCACATGAAGCAAGGAGGAACTTTCTGGGAGTTAGATGAGCTCTATTGAAACACTATTTGTTGCCACTAGTTAAGCCAGACAACTGAGGCACACCCAAAAGGAGTCTTTTAGTTAGTGACTAAAGATTCCCAAGCAGCATTTTTAAATGCTTGTAAAAATGAACTTCCCAAAGGGGTGGATTTTTAAAAACTTAAAGATATATGAATGGGGCATAGCACAGAATAGAGTAGACATTTGGCAACCCTCCAGCACAAGCAGCTCTCTGCTACTGAGGCATACTCTGAAAGAGCTGACAACTGGGCAAGTCTTCCTTGAAGGTAGATGCGGGTGGCACATTCTACATCCACTACAACCACCCTACACTAATGAGAGTTCCCTAAAACAAACGTAAGAAACTCACTCTGGTTAACTCAGACGGCAAATGGATATTTCAGACGAATCTAGTAGAAGCCCAGAGAACCAGGGTCAAAGCAGGAACAAAGCAGGGGAAAGGCATAGGCCTGCTACTAAAACAATGTACTTAGAAAGTCACCATTGGACCCTGGCCACTGATGTACTTGAGAACTAAAACTACACCTCAGTTCCTTTCTGAAATGATGTGTCACTGTTTCTTTATGCCTCTCCCTCAAGATTTAGTTGTGGTCTTGGAAGAAATTAAGGTTATTTTCAGCAATGTTCATTCATTTTCTGGGGTTCTTGCTCCCACAGATGGAGAAAGGAAATACTTTCCCCTTTTGTGGACAAAAGTTCCCATGTCTCCCACCTGACTTGGGAAACCCCCAAAATTTAAAGAATATTTGCATGCTGTATAGCCAAAGTCATAAATGTCCATAATAGTAGCTATTATTATCTCTGTTTACAGTTAAGGAAATTTGCCAAAAGAACATAGTAAGTAATGGAGGTTCATCCAACTTCTTACCTGTACACTTTCTATCATAGTCACTGAGTAATCAAGCTCGATTTTTTAAAAATTGATTAAACTTATCACTTTACTACCAATTACTCTCATTGTTCTATTCCAGGCAATATTCTGAGGACATTGCCTAGAATTTACCATTGTTACAGTCCTTCAGCCACCTAACTCTTTTTCTTTCTTCTTCTAAAGTCATCTCCAGGTATTATAAAATCTGGGAGTCTGCATTTTATTTTCTACCCCAGAAAAAAATCACACAGTCAATTCTCTAAAATGACATGAAAATACACAAGCTGAGCTTCAGCCGAAGAGCCAACTCACACCAAAGCCATTGTGCTTGTGCATCAGGATGTTGTATTACACAGCTAAGTGAAGCCAAGTATTACCCTCTCAAGTACAAAGACCATTTAAATGGATGGCTGTATGCGTGTCTCCAATCACTGAAGTCTGAGGTCAATTATGGAAGTTAGTCAATCCTAAAATTTTATTTACTACCTGATACAGATGTTTACCTTCACTTTCAGATTTTATAGTTAGTTGGAAAATTTATTTAGCTATCTCCCAAGATAACCATTTCCAGGTGTAATTTTTCATGCCAAGAGCTTGCAGTACTTTGGTATCTGCTGTATATCTTGTCACTGCTAAGGGGGAACTGAAGTTCTAAAAGAACCCTGCTGCAGGAAAATTACAATGAAGAGTTAAACAATAGCCCATTTCAACCTCATTTCTCTTTTCCTCCTTGACTATAGGTGTTAGAAAGCTAAGAATTCACCTTCTCAGACTGCTTGGAAACTCAAAAAGTTAGCCCTGTGATGAAGTTCAAGCCAATGAATTCATCTGCAATTCAAGCAAATAACTCCTGTGGATTTCTGGGAAAGCCTCTGCTTTCCAGATACAGGAACCACCCCTTTCTACTCCCCCCTTCCTATTTCTTCCTGTCTGGAAAATAGATGTGTTGACTTGAGCCGCAGCAGCCATCAGAGAGCCATGAAGGGGAAGCCAAGAGAATTGCAAAAATGTGTACTCTGACATATTAGTGGTTAAAACATTTCACTGAAAATCAAAAGATTGGTGGTTTGAGCCCATCAGCTTCTCTGTGGGAGAAAGATGTAGCATTCTGGTTCCATAAGAATTTATAGCCTTAAAAACTCTTTGGGGCAGTTCTGCTGTGTCCTAACGAGTCACTATGAGCCATAGTCAACTCAATGGTAGTGGGTTTAGTTTTGGTTTTAGATCAAGGGCCTTCTTATTGCATGAGAAGGGAAAAAATAATAAACTCAGATGTATTCAAGATTTTATTACTTTCATTTTCTGTTATTCACAACCAAAAACTACCTCTCACTTTTATGTCTCATAAATGAAAAATTATTACATCTTCTCTGGAATGCACACAATCACCTTAAGGGATGAGATTAATTGTCTATGATGGCATAAACAAGGTAGTGGTTTCTGCCCAAACCAATAATATGAATTCAAGAACACTGACCTCCAAAGCAAAAAGTTATCTAAACATGGCATACCAGATTCACTCTCACTCACTGCCATTGAGTCAGTTCTAACTCATGGTGACCCCCACTGGATTTCCAAGGCTGAAAATCTTTACAGAAGTAGAGTGCCTCATCTTCCTCCCATGGAGCAACTGGTGGGGTTGAATAGCTGACCTTCTGGTTAGCAGCCAAATGCCTTATCCTCCATGCTACCAGAGCTCCTTAGCATAGCAGATTAGGCTTATCTAAAATTACATATTTGATAAGTGGTCAAGATGATGCACCTAAGGCATCTGGCTCCAGCATTCTCACTCACAAACACAGCCCTGCTGCTAATTCACAGTGACCAGATAATGACTCCTTGGCACCTTCCTTAGGAGTAGCTGTGGGTCTGAATTGCCAGCTTTCTGGTTAGCAGTCAAATGTCTTAAGCGCTACCCCACGAGAGCTCTCCCCCTCCCCTTTTTTGGCACTGCTATAGTGATCAACTAATTTTGAAATTCTTTCGTATGTTATATTAGATGAAGGCTGGTGGTTCAAACCCACCAGTCACTCCTCGGAAGGAAGATGGGGCAATCTACTTCCATAGTGATACTGTCTAGGAAACCCAAAGAGGGGTCGCTATGAGTCGGGTCCGACTCGACAACACATAACAACAACAACAATGGTTAAAAATGTACCCAGAGTGGTATTAATAGTCCTAGTCTGCAGATAAGAAAACTAAGGTGCAAAGACATTAAGTGATTTACTCAAGATCTTTTATGCTATTAGCAACTGAGATGTGTGACACGTAAGTTCTGATTCTTAGTCTAGCATTCTTTCCTTGGCACTGTGCTGTCCATGGGGCTGACACAAATTCCATTTGGAATATCTTTAAAGAATCAATTTCAAGCAGCTATTTGGTTTCTTTCCTACACTATCCACCACCATTGAGTTGATTTTGACTCACAACAGCTGTATAAGATGCAGTAACACTGCCCCATCCCTTAGAAACAGTCCTGTTACTGTACGCTTATGTGATGATGTCACCCCTGATGTAATTACTTCCATAATGAATATGAAAGCGATTGAGCCATTTTACATGGGTGAGTATATTAGAAGTCACTGATTTTACATCTTTACGCACAGTAATTATTTTGATGTGTAACTGTCCTCTATTCCCATTTACAAGTTCTTTAGAAGTAAGAATTGTGGATAATACTGTTTGCTAGCAGTTCAAGACACATTCATTAGTGCTTTGAAAGGCAGAGAAGACAATTTCTACTTGAGCAATAATTTTCTTTCTTTTATATAATTGGAGTCAAACATCTTAAAAGTTTAGAATGATTCTAGTTTCTCTTACATTAATTAATTGTCAATGACAAATAATTACCAGGTCCCCATTGCAACCCAGCCCTGTGTGAGGCATGAAGAAATGCAGAGGTGTGGAAAACATGAACGTGCCCCCATGGGGCTAAATGCTCAAGTTGTGGACCGGTGCCTGCACACAAACTATTCACTGCTTTTCCTCAACCAGTGAAGTACAGAAGTTCAAGTAAACATTTAGAAATTTTATAGCAAGTTGACATTGCCCCAGTTTTTAAGTGCATTATCAGTGGCCTTACCTCCTTTAATAGGATATAGACAAATTCAGGTGTTGTAGAACTCACAGAAGGAGCTCTTGTGGTATAGTGCCTAAGGCATTTAACTGCTAACTAGAAGGCTGGTGGTTCAAATCCACCAGCCACTCCTTGGGAAAAAAATTAGCAGTCTACTTCCATAGAGATATGGCCTCTGAAACCCAAGGAGGGGTCGCTATGAATTGGAATCAACTCAACGGCAGTGAGTTAGTTTTTTGTTTTTTTTTTTTTTTTAGAACTCACAGATGTGGAAAGAACTGTGGGTAAGTGTGCTATAAGTGGAATATGAAAAAAAATAACAATAGTACTGTTAATAACTGGTCCTTTCCTCCAGAGAGTGGGAGAAGCACTGTCCTAGAATACCTGGCTAAGGAGAGAGGGAATGTGTAAGGCAGTAGAAGTCTATACAGTTGATGCACTCCCATGATGATCTTATATGACTTCCAACATGTCAGTGGCACTCCATGAAAAAAGGAAACAAAGCTTCTCTAGGAATGCTTTTGCACGCTCTGGAGAACATGTGCGATTAATGCAGAAATCTGGCTGAGAGGTCCTACTGTATAAGCTGTGACCTATGTTATCAAGGTAGAAAATTGTAAAGAAAAAGGCTGGTGTTCAATACATCAAATCCATTCTTCAGGTGGTCTCTAAATTCAGGTAGGATATGCGCAAAGTCATATTTTGGCTTTCATGGACTTGTTTTAATTTTCTTCAGCTTCGACTTTAACTTGCATATGAGCAATTGATGATCTGATCCACAGTCAGTCCCTGACCATGTTCTGACTGATGATATTGAGCTTCTCCATCACCACTTTCCATAGATGTAGTCAATCTGACTCCACCTGGTGAGGGCCATGTGTACAGTTTATATTGTTTTTTAAAAATATATGCAATGACTAAGTCATTGATCATGCAAAATTCTATCATTCTTTCTTCAGTGTTCTTTCTATGACCAATGCTGTATTTTCCAACTACCGATGCTTCTTCCTTCTTTCCAAATTTTGGATTCCAATCATCCATAATTATCAATACATCTTGGTTGCATATTTGGTCAATTTCAGACTGCAGAAGTTAGTAAAAATCTTCTATTTCTTCATCTTTGCCTTAAGTGATTGGTATATAAATTTGAATAATAATCATATTAACTCGTCTTCCTTATAAGCATATGGATATTATCCTATTGCCAACAGCATTATACTTCAGGATAAATCTTGAAATATCCTTTTTGATGATAAATGGGATACCACTCTTTAATTTTTCATTCCCAGCATAGCGGTCCATATGATTGTCTGATTCAAAATAGCCAATACCTGTCCATTTCAGCTCACTAATGCCTAGGATATCGATCTTTATGCTTTCCATTTCATTTTTTGACAACTTCCAGTTTTCCTAGATTCACACTCCATAAATTCCATGTTGCAGGTATTAATGGATGTTCGCAGCTGCTGTTTCTCATTTTGAGTTGTGCTATGTCAGCAAACGAAGGTCCAGAAAGCTTTGCTCCATCCATATCATTAAAGTTGACTTTCCTTTGAGGGGCAGCTCTTCCCCAGTCATGTTTCAAGTGCCTTCCAACCTGAGGGGCTCATCTTCTGGCATTATATTATACAATGTTTCCTTGCTATACATAAGGTTTTCAGTGTCCATATTTTAAAAAAAATTTTTTTCAGAAGTGGATCTGGCAAAATCCTTCTTCCTAGTCTGTCTTAGTCTGGAAGCTCAGCTGAAACCTGTCCATCATGGGTGGCCCTGCTGGTATTTGAAATACTGGTGATGTAACTTTCAGCATCACAGCAACATGTAAGCCACCACAGCATGACAAACTGACAGACAAGTGGTGGAAATAAATATTAGGTGTTTGAAAATAGAAGACCTGATGGAAGAGTTGAGTAAGAAGGAGGGATATAGGGATTATTAGAAAATCAGCATGGATATCTGAATGGATAGAGGGTATCCTTTAGAGTTTGGGGTGCCAATGTGTTCAGTTTTGGACATGTGGAGTTCAGTGGTTCTATGGGATGTCCAAGCAGGAATAGTCAGACTACTTCTGCAGGGATCTACCCTGGTATTCTAGGACATTCCAATCCCTATCCTCTCAGATGGGCCAGATATGATACATATGTGTAATGATACAGGTTTGTGCAGACACACCTCACTTTATTGCAGCAAGCAATATTGTGTTTTTTAAAAAATTGAAAGTTTGTGTCAACTCTGTTTTGAGCATGTCTATTGGCAACATTTCCCCAACAGCATGTGCTCACTTTGTGTCTCTTTGTCATATTTTTGTAATTCTTGAAATATTTTAAACTTTTTCATAATGCTATTGCATACTTAGGTAGACTACAGTGTAGGTTAAACATACATTTTATATGCACTGGGAAACTAAAATATTTATGTGACTCACTTTATTGTAATATTTGCTTTATTGCAGTGATCTGGAACTGAACCTGCAATATCTCTGAAGTATGCCTGTAATGATATTTCCCTTTTGCTGAAAGTGGATGGAGATGATTGGATAACTATTGTTTCTGTGACAAGAACACATGAACTAGATTCTCATTTAAGAAGTAGTTCACATATCTGTCACAAAGAAAAAATTATGCAGTGCCTTGGGGGGGGGTCTTTGCACTGTTTCTTGTAGAGATGGAGAATTTTGCTGAAATTTGATATAGAGGGATGGATGGATAGAAAGAGAAAAGGAAAGAATGATGGGTAAAAGAAAAGTGTACCAATTAATTTTCCAAAGGTAAAAGAATGATTATTGGATGTCATTGTGGGCACTCAATGCTCTGATCAACATGTATAGGGGACACTCCTTGGGTTGGGCTTGCAGAAATTGTAAGCCAAGTGTGTCTACCTTTCCCAGTGCAGTGGGTTTAAGGCTATTGGAAAGATTGAGATCTCGGATCTTCAGACAGAGGGTCCAAGTATATATGAGTCATATCTCACATTTTATCTATAGGGAAAAGAAAAAATAACACATAAAAATTGCTCTGTTCATCTGTTATCTTGTGCTTTCCACTCTCCAACTAATACCTGGTCTTGTCTCAATCTAGCAGACTGAAATATAAGCTGCTAAATTTCTCTGAGCCTGAGTTTTTCAGTCTGTTCTATTAATCTCACATGATTGTTGAGGGAATCAGTTGAAATAATTTATGTGAAAGAATTTTGTACACTATAACATTGGTTGTTGTTGAGGTGATTCTGACTAATGGTAATCTTACATGTTACAGCGTAGAACTGTCACACAAATTAAAGAGAGCATAGCTGATTATTTTTTTAGTGTGTGTGCCTGTAGAGGAGAACTTTCTGTGAGGTGGGCCCTTGAAGTTAATCTCAAATGAGTGGAACAGTAGTATTTATCCATGTATAGGAGGAATTCCTGTGAAGTCCCTTGAGGCTGGGTGGCTGGCCAGGAGTGGCTTCTGCTAAACATTTATTTCTCCTGGTTAAGGTAGGCATGAGTATGAGGCTGAAAGTAACCCCTGATTTATAGTGTGTTCAGTTTTGTTTTAATGGTTGATGTTCAAATGAATCCAGACTTAGAAAGTAAATCCTACTCATCACTCAGGACTCTAAACAGTTCCTTGTATCAGATAATGTCATTTGTTGCCATATCCCTATAATTAAATTTTTTTTTTATTGTGATTTGGGTGAAAGTTACAGAGCAAATTCATTTTCCATACAGCAGTTCACATTTATTTTGTCTCATGACATTGACTGCAATTTCCCACAATGCAACAGCTCTCTTCCCACTTCCTCCCCATAGTTACCTCTTCCCTATGTCCTTCCCTCCCATGCACTCCTGCTCCCCACAGCTATCTCCCTGTGCAAACACTGCCCTTCTTTTCTCCCATGATTGCATATCCCATACTTTTTTTTTTTTTTTTAAATATTATCTCTTTGTATTGTCACATCCTTTGCTGTATTTCAATTTTGTCTCCTTATGTTTTGAGAGCCATATTTCAAAAGTGTACTGTGGATTTTTTTTTTTTAAATTTAAATTTTTTAGGTAGATGGTTGTGACTTTTAGGAACCCTGGTGGCACAGTGGTTAAGTACTCACCTGCTACCCAAAGGTCAGTGGTTCAAACCCACCAGACACTCCATGAGAGGAAGATACAGTAGTCTGCTTCTGTAAAGATTTACAGCCTTGGAAACTCTATGGGGGCAGTTCTATTCTGTCCTATAGAGTTGCATCAGAATGTACTTGATACCAATGGGTTTGGTTTTAGATGTTGGGACATTTTGAATGACTGTGGTCCACATGCTGTTAGTTTCTCTTGAGTGAAAATCGAGCAAAAGCAGGTCTTCTTCATTTAAATTTTATTATTTAAATCTGAAGTTTTGCTGTGAAAAAAAATCTCACGGTGATAGCTGGAATGAACCTTACAGATCATGTAATTAAATGGCCTCATTTTACAGATGAAAAGATGGAGGCCAATAAATGTTAAATGATTTGCTTAAAGTTGCTCAGTAATTACTGACTGAGGTAGAACTAGAACCCAAGTTTCCCTAACACTGAACTCCGCATTCTGCATCACAGCATGGTAGACCTAGGAGCAAGATCAGACAGTATCTGCTTCCACCATAGAATATAGTTTTTCCTTTCTGTGTAGCAGTTAAAGAGAATAGGTGTATTTCTTCAAAGCTTAATGAAAAATTATATTCCTTGTTTGTGCTGGAGAAATTTTTGCAGTGAACTTTTTTTTATGATTCTATACTTGTTTCTGAATTTGAAATTTTTAAAAATTGGAATCAGTGTAGTTAAATAAGGTATGCTTGTTATTTTCATTTGTAGTATATCCCTAAATTTTCTTTGCAAGCATGTTTTGCTAGTGTTGGCAATTCTTTCTTATTTTATTTTAAAGTCACAACTAATACCTCTTACTTTTCTTAGCCTCATATGTTTTAACAGCAGGGTCTGCACTTAGAAAATTTTAGTTATTCATTTGTATTGCATGTGACTGCCAATTTATGTTGAACTCGTTCTTTCAAAGAGTCTATTGAGTTGATATCTCTTATTTCATGTACTATTCCCCAAAGAGCAAAAGAAAAAGAAATATCACATTTGCTATAAAGTCTGTTGAACTGACCAGATGCTTCAAGATCCATAAACCTTTAATCCTAGCCTCTTAACCATGCAGAGGATTAGTTTTTGGGGAAGGAAAAGTGATTGAAGGGAAAGCAATCTCATGTTCTAAGGATATACAGTCAACTCTTCCTCTCACCCAACTTGGAACACTTACTTCACCAAATCTGGCTCCTTTAATGTGCTCTATTAAGTCACTTTATTGTGGGAATTAATAGCTAATATGTAAGATGAAGAGCTATCATCAAGCATCACCAATTTTATAGGGATAAGTTAAATTAATAGACATCAAATAACTAAAAGCAAGTGAAGAAGATGATAGTTTAATAAGGAAGAAATCCATCAAGTATTGATCAAGGAGAGGAAATTTAACTACTAAAGTGTGATATAATAAGAGTTGAAAAATTTTCCTGGACCCCACAGGACCTTTGGTTATAGCTGAATGAATCTGTCAGAGCAGAGAGATAGAGAGGGAGCAATTGAGGAAATGGAAAAGGACAGTTGAAAAGGAAAAATTAAGGGAGAAAATTAGCCTCGCTTGCCTCTTCAGACTGGGTCCAAACCTCTTGTGAAGTAATTCCATATCACTTACACTTCATAACATCTATCACACTCAATCGTTTAATATCTGTCTTTTCCTGTGTGTGTGCAAATCCTTGTTCTACACCTTACCTGCCATGTGATCTTGGGCAAGTGACTTAACGTTGCTTTGCCTCCTTAGTTTCATCATCTATAATATGACAGTAAGAGTACTTCCCTCACAGAGTTAATATCTATGAATAGCTTAGAACACACTGCCTGGCTTCATCCAACAAAGATGAAGTCCGCTTCTTTCTTGTTTCCCACTCTATTTTCAGTGATTTAGTACCATGCTGGGTTCATTGCAAAGCCTTGACAAATATTATTCACTGACTCACCCTAGGTCCGATTGCCTTCTAAAACAGCATTCAATCTTAGCAGTCTACTACATACAATTAAGGCTGGGGCCTGAGGTAAGTGGGCCTAGGGCTGGGGGCTGCTTTTCGCTTGGGGGTGGCTCTATATTAAGGTCAGGGCCTGAGGTAGGCAGGTCTGGGGCTTGGAGGCTGCTTTTTGCTTGCGTGTGGCTCTTTATTAATGCCAGGGTCTGAGGTAGGTGGACCCAGAGTTGGAGGTTGCTTTTCACTTGGATGTGGCTCTGTTTTAAGGCTGGCACAGGAGGTAGGCAGGCCAGGGCTTGGAGGCTGCTTTTTGCTTCGGGGTGGCTCTATTTTAAGGCTGTTGCCTGAGGTAGGCAGGTGCAGAGGGGTTAGGAACAACTAAGGGAGATGAACTTGTCTGTCAGTTTATCATCTTGCAGTGGCTTGTGTGTTGCTATGAGGCTGGAGGCTATGCCACCATGTTGCAAAATGCCAGCAGGGTTACCCATGCTGGGCAGGTTTCAGCTAAGACAGACTCAAAAGAAGGAAGAGGCCATCCATTTCCCAAACATTGGCCAATGAAAACCTCATGAATAGCAGTGAAACGCTGTCTGATATATCACTGGAAAACTTTATGAATAGCCCTGAAATATTGTTCAATATAGTGCTGGAAGATGAGCCCATCAGGTCGGAAAGCACTCAAAACTTGACTTGGAAAGAGCTGACTCCTCAGAATAGAGACAACCTTAACGATGTGGATAGAGTAAAGCTTTCGGGACCTCTATTGGCTGATGAGGCATGACTCAAAATGAATAGAAACAGGTGCAAACATACATTAATAATTGGAACATGGAATGTAAGAAGTATGAATGTAGGAAAATTGAAAGTTGTCAAAAATGAAATGAAACCCATAAAGATCAATATTCTAGGCATTAGTGAGCTGAAATGGACTGGTTGTGGCCACTTTGAATCAGAGAACCATATGATCTACTATGCCAGTAATGACAAATTGAAGATGAACGGCATGGAATTCATCATCACAAAGAGCATTTCAAGATCTGTCCTGAAGTACAATGTTGTCAGCAATAGGATAATATCTGTATGCTTACAAGGAAGACCAGTTAATACTATTATTATTCAAATTTACACACCAACGACCAAAGCCAAAGATGATGAAATTGAAGATTTTTTTTATCAACTTCTGCAGTCTAAAATTGACCAAACATGCAATCAAGATGTATTGATTATCACTGGTTACTGGGATGCAAAAGTTGGAAACAAAGAAGAATCACTGGTAGTTGGAAAATTTGGCTTTGGTGACAGAAATAATGCTGGAACTCGCATGGTAGAATTTTGAAAGACCAACGACTTATTCCAAACAGTTCAACGACACAAATGGTGGCTGTACATCTGGACTTCGCCAGATGGATTATACAGGAATCAGATTGACTATATCTGTGGCAAAAGGCAATGGAAAAGCTCAATATCTTCAGCCAAACCAAGACTGGAAGAGATCCATATTTGTACCCATTCCAAAGAAATGTGATCCCACAGAATGTGGAAATTATTGAACAATATCATTAATATCACATGTAAGTAAAATCTAACTGAAGATAATTAAAAAATGATTGCAGCAGTATATTGACAGAGAACTTCCAGAAATGTCAGCTGGATTTAGAAGAGGATGTGGAACCAGGGATATCATTGCTCATGTCAGATGGATCTTAGCTGAAAGCAAAGAATACCAGAAAGATGTTTACTTGTGTTTTATTGACTATGCAAAAGCATTTGATTGTGTGGATCATAACAAATTATGGATAACATTGAGAAGAATGGGAATTCCAGAACACTTGATTGTACTCATGAGGAACTTGTACATAGATAAAGAGGCTGTCGTTCAAACAGAACAAGGGAATACTGCATGATTCAAAACAGAGAAGGGAGTGCATCAGGGTTGTATCCTTTCACCATACTTATTCAGCTTGTATGCTGAGCAAATAAATAGAGAAGCTACGTAGCATAGTGGCTAAGACACTTGACTGCTAACCAGAAGGCTGGCGGTTCAAACCCACCAGCCACTCCTCGGAAGGAAGATGGGGCAATCTACTTCCGTAGTTATACTGCCTCGGAAACCCAAGGAGGGGTCGCTATGAGTCAGGTCTGACTTGACGGCACATAACAACAACAACAACAACATTATATGAAGAAGAACATGGCATCAGGATTGGAGGAAGACTCATTAAGAACCTGTGATATGCAGATGACACTACTTTGCTTGCTGAAGGTGAGGATGACTTGAAGCACTTACTGATGAAGATTAAAGACTACAGTCTGCAGTATGGATTACACTTCAATATAAAGAAAACAAAAATCCTCACAACTGGTCCATGAAACAGCTTCATGATAAGTGGAGTAAAGATTGAAGTTGTTTCTACAATCAACACCAGTGGAAGCAGCAGTGAAGATGACGTATTGCATTGGGCAAATCTGCTGCAAAAGAGCTTTTTCAAGTGATGAAGAGCAAAGATGTCTCCTTGAAGACTAAGGTGCCTCTGACCCAAGCCATGGAATTTTCCTTCGCTTCATATGCATGTGAGAGCTGCACAATGAATAAGGAAGACTGAAGAAGAGTTGATGCTTTTGAGTTGTAGTGTTGGAGAAGAGTGCTAAGAGTACCATGGACTGCTAAAAGGACTACCAAATCTGCCCTGAAAGAAGTGAAGCTGGAGTGCTCCTTGGAAGTGAGAATGGCTAGACTTTGTCTCACCTACTTCGGTCATGTTGTCAGAAGGAACCATTTCTTGGAGAAGGATATCATGCTTGGTGAGGTGGAGGGTCAACAAAGAAGGGGAAGGCCCTCAATGAGATGGATAGACACAGCAGCTGCAACGATGGGCTCAGGTATAGCAAAGATCATGAGGCTGGCACCAGACAGTGTTTCATTCTGCTGTGTAAAGCATCACTGAGTCAGAGATGACTTGACAGCACCAAAACACAATAACAACAACAATGTACAGCTCAGGAGGTGATCATCTGTGTGTCCTTCTCTTGCACCTGTGTTTTCAAGCTGAAGATCCTTTAAGTGGATGGTGTTCTCTGGTTGAAAATGAGCCTCAGGAGTTGGTTGGACTGTTTCCAAACACTTCCCCTTGCCTCTCTGCTTGTCAATAAATGTGGTGACTCATCCCACTTTGCCCATGGAGCTTCATTTGATTTTTGGTACCACACTGGGAGTTTCGCTCTGCTTCATGAGTGTCCCTCTATATGGAGTGCTTTTAAAATTGAAAAACAAAACATTTTTTTTAAAGAAAATCTAAATGGCATGGCGATAGTCAACTTACTTAGGAAGGATTATGATGAAATGAAATTTTTCTATTCTACTTTTCTTACTCCAAGGAGCTGTCAAATGCCTGCTAACCAGAAGGTTGGCAGTTCAAACCCACTAGCTGCTCTGCTGAAGGAAGATGGGTGATCTACTTCCATAAAGATTTACCAGCTCAGAAACCTAACAAGGTTGCTATGAGTTGGAATCCACTTGATGGCAGTGAGTTTTTTTTTTTGTTGTTGTTGTTGTTTCTTACTCCAAATTCCAATTTATAGAGGCCATATGCTTTTAGCTATTTAGATATATATATTTTTTTCTGGTGTTGGCCTCTTTTACAAATTGTTGTTATACCTCTGTCTTTGCCTTCTTTACACTATCCTTTCTGTCTTCTGCTATCTCATCCCAGTGTTTGGTAGTTATATGTTTTAAACTGTTCTTCTGTCTTTGGAATAATGTTTTCTCCAGGGCCAGGGTTTCTGATAGTTTACCTTGATCTTTCTCTTTAATGCTGAGGGTTCTCTCCTATGTCCGGAGATGTATGTATCACACCTGTATTGTGATGGTAAGTGAGTTTTCCCACTAAGTTCCCCATGAGTAGTATATTGCTTTGACACTCTGTGTATACACCAATCATGAGATGGGGCAGAATGTGCATACTGATGAGCACTGGAAAGCAGGAAGCTGGTTCAATATTTCAGGTAGTCCAAATGCCAGTAAGGATGGCTTCCCTTTGAGGCCCCACCATTCACACTCACAGCCTTATGTTTTCCCAGATAGTTAACTCAATTTCTTTAGAAAGAACCCCGCTGTTTAGCCTAGAGGTAAAATCCCTCCACCATTCTTCCGGTGAGGAAGAAGTTGGAGAATCTGGAGTGCATCCTTAGTCCTACACAGACTTTCAAATAATTTTTTCCCCCACCTCACCCAACTTCATGTCTGCTCCATTTCTTCCTCTTGTTTTGCAGCAATAAAAAACTAATACATCATTTATATGTGGTCTAGGAACTAATGTAAAGAATCATGAGTGAATAACTGAGGTGGAAACAACTTAAGGCTGGTAGTTAAGAACAGTTTGGAGTGTAGTTATAGGGTAGGACCATAGCAAAATCTGTGAAATATGAGGGGGTTTACAGGTGTAGGCCAAGGAATAAGTAAATTTGTATGTGTTGAAAGGGGAAACTTTGAAATAATTATAAATGGATCCTTAAAGACATGAGTGTGGTAAATCATCACACTGAGGCTTGGGTTAAAAAAATTCAATCAGGATCAGCAGAATATCACACAGCTATTACTGACAAGAATTGCTTTCAACTTTAAAAGTATAAGAAACACAGAGCCCACTTAGTCAGACTTTTCATGGCACAAAGGGAAAGATGAGATGTAAAGAGGTTAGTGATGCCAACCTTTAAGCCACATCTTAATCCCACCAAGCCCATTAGACTGTAAATGTAGACAGCCTGGAATCGTTTTACAGCATCTCTGCTCCGGTCTTCCTCATTACACATTTGATTCATTTCCAAGGATGAAAGTGTAAATGTGCTTGCAGGATGTTGACTGTTCAATAATTTATATAAGGCAGTAAAACCATTTCAGCACATTTAGGAAACAGATTTTCTTTCTTTTTTTTTTTTTCTCTAGCATATTCTTTAAATAATTTCTTGTCAATTAATACAACCCTGTGATCAATGGCCTTGTCTTTTCTATCTCCTATAATTTTCAGAGATCCTCTCTTAAAAATGCACTCCTTACCATGTCATCATGTCTACGAATTATCTTTCTACTATTTTTGTCCTTATTGCAAATTTTGCCAAAATCATTTCTTTTTGTCAGTCAGAGCTCTAATATC
Organism: Orycteropus afer afer; assembly: GCF_000298275.1. Lineage (NCBI taxonomy): Eukaryota > Metazoa > Chordata > Mammalia > Tubulidentata > Orycteropodidae > Orycteropus > Orycteropus afer. The sequence goes on from NW_006921720.1 coordinate 3,886,030, forward strand.
ATCATTTCTCTTATAAAATATTATGTCATCCATCATCATTAATGTCATTCATCCCCTCTTTATCCTGTTTACATCTTTTTTTGTGTACACTACTCGCTGATATTTTAAATTCTCCCTGCCACCATTTCCTTATTTGAACAGTTTCTGTAATACCAAGAGGATGACACACTTTTTTCCCCCTTTTGAAACATACCTTACATGAATCAATCTTAATACATTTTTCTGGCAAAGGCCAGTATACTGAACATTTCATTTTGGAGTTCCCATTTTTCCTTTTATCTCAGCTTGACTTTTCTTTTTATTCTTCCCAATTGCATTAGCCTGCAGGTTTATTCCTGGTATCTAGATTCTGTTTTTCTCCTCTTTACATCATTAATATAAATAAAACCAATAAAGTTGTTTCCTAGATTTATCATGGGATTTCAAGGCTGGAGGAAACATAAAGGTCATCCAACCCAATAACCCACTGGGAGCCTGAATTCCCTTGATAATGTTTATCAAATGCTTTTCTCAACTGTACTTGAACAGTCACCATTTTCCAAGTTTGCTCTGACTTGTGCAGCTCAGATGGTTAGAAAATTCTTCCTTACATTGGGTCAAATCTGTGTTGTGTCAAAATACCTCCTTACCTTGCTCCAAATTATCCCTTGCTTTATTCTCCCATTAAATATCCTTTCCTCAATGTTCAACATATCTAACTACCAGTGATGTTATTTGCAAGGTTCTTTTTCTTTTGATTCATGGAAAGGGCTCCTTTAACATCTCAAAAATTTACTTTCTACCCCTCCCTCTTTTCATGAGTAATGTTTTTTTTTTTTAATATACATCCTTAAACAGTGTGACACATTTTCCTTCCTAATGAAGCCAGTTGCCATCAGGTGGATTCTGACTCATGGTGACCCCGTGTGTGTCAGAGCACACCTGTGCCCTATATGCTTTCCAATGGCTGATTTTTTGGAAGTGGGTCACTGGGCCTTTCTTCCAAGGTGCCTCAGGGTTTATTTTTAGAGATGGCTGGCAATGACCACTCACATAGTTAACACTGGCTCTTAGAAATCTTTATGCCTTTCTGATTCTTCACAGTGACAAAAGAATGAAATTAACAATATAAAGACATTCTTTCCATTCTGACCCTGATATCCTTCTATTCAGTCCTGAAAATCCCTTGGACATAACCAAATGGAGGATCTCAGGATGTAACTCTTTGTTCAGAAGAACATTTAGGCACATGTTCAAATGTCCCTGTACCCAGTAGAGGCACATATGGGTGCCTAAGGGATGGCAGGTAGGCTTTGCCCAATATTATGCTACACAAACTCCTCTAGAGCACTTACTCCTTTAGCTTCACAAGTCTACATTATAGCATGGAGAACTGAGCAGGATGTATGTTTGCCATCTTTATTTCTCAAAAATAGCACCTGAAATTACATTAATCTCATGTGATATTTACCTTGGTTAAAGCATCCATTTTAAAGCAGACAATTTTCTTTTAGTCAAAGTAGGATTGATGGATAGTTTTAAAAATAGTAGGCTCAGCCTATAGTACACTTCAAGCTATAAAAATAGAAGCCAGGTCTATGCTTGACAGGTTCCAAAGATAATCTTTGATATGATTAGCTAATACTCACGATATTGCAGGTCTCTTAAATATTGATGAACCACTAATGTCAAATGTGAGAAACTGCACAAAGAGCGTGGAGACTTTTAATGTAATCACCCAGGCAGCAGTGAGATTTACACTTGGAATTTTGCAGTAATTAGAGAAATAGTCATGTATAAACATATGTTAAAATACATCCATTCTACAGAATATAGTGTTGTATATATGCTACAAGATTGTTGTTACAAATCAAGAGTTGATACTTTTCCTGACCTTGCTCCTTGGTCAATAGATTGAAACCATGTTTATTTATACTAGAGGCTATCCAATAACTTCTATATATCAAACACCTAGCTCTGGTGAAATCTCACTCTCTGCATTGTATCCAGGGATATCTTTCTAAACCATATGACAAGACAGTTTATTCACATTATAATATGTATTCATTGGTGATGAAGAGTCAAAAAAATTTAGCTTTGTGTTAATTTCTCTCTTCCTCCCTCCCTAATCCCTGGGGAATATTTTCAGGGCCTACATCAGAAGTTCTTTAAGGACACTCTCTTTCTTGATTTTGAGGAAGCCTAAGTTATTTGAGTTTGCTAGGGGACTCAGGTGGCCCAGTGCCTAAGGCATTTGATTGCTAACCAGAAGTCTGGTGGTTCAAACCCACCAGCCACTCTTCAGAAGGAAGATTGGGCAGTCTACTTCCGTAGAGATACTGCCTCAGAAACCCAATGAGGAGTCACTGTGAGTTGGATTTGACTCAATGGCGGTGAGTTTGGTTTTTTGGTTTAAGGGTTCTTGAGAAAGGAGGGAGAGTAACAAGGCCTCTAAGGACCCCTAAGGCAAAGCCAGACACCTTGTAAGTGGCTCTAGTGTATGCTGTATCATGACATCATTCTGTATTATAATGTCATCTTTATTCTTTTCTTTCTCCCCAACTAGACTTCACATGTTCAAATGTTGAACAAATAAACGAATTTTGATAAGGTATATCTGGCAAGAATTTTTAGTTTCTAGAATTTTTTAATTGTCTCTGTTAGCTCTGGTACCACAGTGGGTAAGACATTTGCTGCTAACCAGAAGGTTGCCTGTTCAACACATCAGCCGCTCCATGGGAGGAAGATGAGACACTTTACTTGCATAAAGATTTGCAGCCTTGGAAAACTTGTGGGGGTCACTATGAGTGGGAATCGACTTGATGATGGTGGGTTTGGTTTTTCTGTTTTTGGTATGATAACATGTAAAAAGAAAAAAAATACACAAGCTCTTCACTAACAAGTGGCAGATAGATACATTGAGAACTTTTAGGAAAAGGAAAATGCTATTTGTCTGAGTTGGCTAATGCTGCTGTAACAAACAAACAAACAAACAAAAAACAACAACAAAATACCACAAATGGGTGGCTTTAAAATATAGGAGTTTATTTTTTCACAGTTTAGGAGATTAGAAGTCTGAATTCAGGGCACAGTTATAGGGGGAGATCCTTCCTTTCTGGTAGCTTCTGGCTCCTTGGCACCTGTTGACATATGCCCTTCCTTTGTGTGTGTCTTTGTGCTTATTCCGCTCTTTTTATAATTCAGAAACGATTGGGTTTAGGACCCATTCTATCCAAATATCTTCTCATTAGCATAACAAAAAATCTTATTTCCAAATAGGATCACATACACAAGTATGGGAACCAAAATTTCAATACATATTTTTGGAAGATACTTTTCAAACTACAACACTATTCTTTTAAAAATATTTACACACTAGCACTGCCAGTGTGCCTAGAGTAAGTGCAATCTTTAAATAAATTCAGTTGGGAAGTTACTTTGGCTCATATGTCCTGCTACATAGCATATGGATAGGTCTGGGCATTTCAGAATACTTCCAATATTTTAATTCAATTTTAAAATTATAAATATAATATTTGTCAATTTTAAGAAAGTTGTAATAAATTGAAAACTAAACAATGATCATAATAATCTCACCATTGTGAGATAATCATACTTATCTTCTATCCTTTCAGTGTTGGATGTGCTTGTGCCTGTGTGTATATATGTTGTTGTTGTTGTTGTTATTTGCCGTCATGTATATATACATATCTATTTTTACAAAACATTATCTTACTTTACGTATTGTTTTCAGAGCAGCATTTTTTTTTTGTAAATATATCTATCATACAGCTGTTGCCAGTTCAGCTTTTTACAGCTACACAACTTATTGCCAGCAATTACAATGATTGAGTGTGCAACCCTACTCTTAATCAATGTGATTTTTCCATTACCATTCACCTCCAGATCTGCTGTTATCTCTTAATCTATTGTTGTTATCTTTCCTTGTCAATAAATAAATGTATTTGTACAATAACTTGTAATGATTGAATAGTATTCTAAGTATTTATCATAATAACCTTATCATTATAAATGCATTTACAAATGAATGAAAATAATTACATATCTACATTTATTTGTATAATTTTTATCTCAAAATAAATTTATAGTTGTGGTCTTTTGGACCATAAGTTTACATATTCTCGCTCAAAAAACAACTGGGGAAAAGCTATCCCAACGAAGTAGAGTTGACTTTAATGACATGGATGGAGTAAAGCTTTTGGGAACCTTCATTTGCTGATGTAGCATGACTCCAAATGAAAACAAATAGCTGCAAAAGTCCATCAATAATCAGAATGTGGAATGTATAAAGTATGAATCGAGGAAATTAGAAGTTGTCAAAAATGAAACGGAACACATAAAGATCGATATCCTAGGCATTAGTGAGCTGAAATGGAATGGTATTGGCATTTTGAATCAGACAAGCATATATGGTCTACGATGCTGCAAATGACAAAGAGAAGTAGTGTCACATTCATCATCAAAAAGAACATTTCAAGATCTAGCCTGAAGTACGATGTCAGTGATAGGATAATACTGATTATACAGCTGATAATACAGCTACAAGGAAGACCAGTTAATATGACTATTGTCCAGATTTACACACCATCCACTAAAGCCAAAGATAAAGAAACTGAAGATTTTTACCAACTTCTGCAGTGTGAAGTTGATTAAACATGCAATCAAGATGTATTGATAATTACTGATGATTGGATTGCAAAAGTTAGAAACAAAGAAGAATCATTGGTAGTTGGAAAATATGGTCTTGGTGATAGAAATGATGCTAGAGATGGCACAATAGAGTTTGCAAGACCAATGATGGGGCAATCTACTTCCGTAGTGATACTGCCTCGGAAACCCAAGGAGGGGTCGCTATGAGTTGGGTCCGACTTGACGACACATAACAACAACAACAACAACAATGACATATCAATTGCAAATACCTTTTTTTCAACAATATAAATGGTGATTCTCCACTTGGGGCTCACCAGCTGGAATACACAGGAATCAAATTAACTACATCTGTGGAATGAGTCAATGGAGAAGATCAATGTCATCAGTCAGAACAAGGCCAGGCAGGGGCTGACTGGAACAGACCATCAATTCTCATATGCAAGTTTAAGTTGAAACAAAAAAATTAAAACAAGTCCATGATAGCCAAAATAAGACCTTGAGCGTGTCACACCTGAATTTAGGGACCATCTGAAGAATAGATTTTACACACTGAATACCGAAGACCAGACATATTGTGGGATGATGTCAAGGACATCATACATGAAAAAAGCAAAAGGTCATTAAAAAGACTGAAAAGGAAGAAAATAACAAAATTGATTTCAGAAGAGACTAAAACTTGCTTTTTAGTGGAGAGTAGCTTAAGGGAATGGAAAAAACGATGAAATAAAAGATTTGAACCCAAGATTTCAAAAGGAAGCCCAAGAAGACAAAGTAAAGTGTTATAATGAAATGTGCAAAGATCTGGAATTAGAAAATCAAAGGGAAAGAACATACTTAGCATTTCTCAAGCAGAAAGAACTGAAGAAAAAATTCATGCCTCAAATTCATTATTGAAGGGTTCTATTGGCAAAACACCGAATGACACCAGAAGCATCAAAAGAAGATGGAAGGTTTAGACAGGGAACGGAATTTTCTTCTTGGTTACAGGGATGGGAGAGGAGGTGAGGAATAATTGTTGACTAGCTGAAACATTTGCTGATTTGGGTAAAAAGAAAGGCAATGAAAAAAGAGAAGAAGCTGGAAAGAATACACATAATCACTATATCAAAAAAACTGGTCGGTGTTCAAGCATTTCAGGGGGTAGAATATAATCAAGAACCAATGGCATTGAAGGAGAAAGTTGAAGCTGCACTGAAGGAATTGACAAAAAACACGAGTTCAGGTATTGACGGAATTCCCACTGAGATGTTTCAACAAACAGATGCAGCACCAGAGACACTTACTCATATATGCCAAGAAATTTGGAAGACAGCTGCTTTGTCTACTGACTGGAATAGAGCCATACATATGCCCATTCCAAAGAAAAGTGATCCAAAAGAATGCAGGGATTATTGAACAATACTACTAATGTCACATGCAAGTAAAATCTTGCCGAAGATAATGCACAAATTGTTGCAACAGTATATTGACAGGGAACTGTCAAGAATTCAGGCTAGATTCAGAAGAGAATATTGAATGAGGGATATCACTGTTGATGTCAGACAGATCTTGGTTAAAAGCAAAGAATACCAGAAAGATATTTATCTGTGTTTTATTGACTATTCACAGCAGATTTGCCCAAGGCAATGTTGTTGTTGTTGTTATGTGCCTAGTCGGACTCAATTCATAGTGGCTCCTCCTTGGGTTTCCCAGGCAGTATCACTACGAAAGTAGATTGCCCAACCTTCCTTCAGAGGAGTGGCTGGTGGGTTTGAACCGCCAGCCTTCTGGTTAGCAGTCAAGTGCCTTAGCCACTATGCTACTAGAGCTCCAGCCCAATGTAATACGTCTCTTAATTTCCTGACTGCTGCTTCTATGAGCATTGATTGTGGATCCAAGTAAAATGAAATCCTTGACAACTTGGATCTTTTCTCCATTTGTCATGATGTTGCTTATTGGTCCATTTGTGAGCATTTTTGTTTTCTTTATGTTGAGATGAGTCTGCACTGACTGGACAGCACTTCAAAACAACATACAAAGTTGACTAACGTAACAAATTATGGATTATGTTGTAAAGAATGGGAATTCTTTGCCTAAGAAGCAGTCATTCAAAGAGAACAAGGAAATACTGCATGGTTTAAAATCAGGAAAGATGTGAGTCAGGATTGTATCCTTTGACTATATTTACTCAATCTGTATGATGGGCTAATAATCTGAGAAACAAGACTATATGAAGAAGAACGTGGCGTCAAGATTGGAAGAAGACTCATTAACAACCTGTAATATGCAGATGACACAACCTTGCTGAAAGTGAAGAAGACTTGAAGCACTTACTGATAAAGATTAAGAATATAGCCTTCAGTATGGATTACACCTCAACATAAAGAAAACAAAACTGCTCACCTCACAAATGGACCAATAAGCAACATCGTGACAAATGGAAAAAAGATACAAGTTGTCAAGGATTTCATTTTACTTGGATCCACAATCAATGCACATGGAAGCAGCAGTCAAGAAATCAAGAGACGTATTGCATTGGGCAAATCTTCTGCGAAAGACTCTTTGACGTGCTAAAGGGCAAAGATATCACTTTGAAGACTAAGATGTGCCTGACTCAAGCCATGATATTTTCAATAGTCTCGTATGTATGTGAGAGCTGGTCAATGAATAAGGAAGACTGCAGAAGAACTGATGCATTTGAATTGTGGTGCTGGTGAAGAGTATATTTAATGTACCATAGATTGCTAGAAAAATAACAAATCTGCTTTGGAAGAAGTACAGCTGGAATGCTCCTTAAAAGCGAGAATGGCCAGACTTCATCTCTTGTACTTTGGTCATGTTGTCAGAAGGGACCAATCCTTGCAGAAAGACATTATGCTTAGTAAAGTAGAGGATCATCAAAAAAGAGACCCTCAATGAGATGGATTGCCACAGTGGCTGTGATGATGGGCTCAAACATGACAATGATTGTGAGGATGGCACAGGACCGGGCTGTGTTTCATTCTGTTGTACTGTTGTACATAGGGTCAGTATGAGTCTGCACTGACTGGACAGCACCTAAAAACAACATATAAAGTTCACTAACAGATCCTGGATGAAGTAAACAGTTAAGTGTTCAACTACTAGCTGAAAAGTTATTAGTTTGAACTTGCCCAGAGGCACCTCAGAAAACAAGCCTGGAAATCTGCTTCCAAAAGGTTACAGTCTTTAAAACCCTATGAAGCAATTCTACTCTTCATACATGGGGCCACCATGAATCAGAATCAACTCGATATCAAATAACAACACAGAAGTTGAATAGTTCAAGAGACAATCACAAATACAATAACATTGGTTGGTAAATTTGATTAAAGTTTTGATTACTTCAAGTTTAGAAATCTCATATTTTTTATTCTTAGAAAGCTCTACCAATCTTGTCTCAAAAGAAAAGTGTTCCTGAAAGAAGAAGAAAGAAGGAGAAAGACTGAGAGAGCTTTCCTGCATAGTTACTAAGCCAGAGTCCTCCTTTCAGCTAACTATTGCCAACACAGGCACAGGAAGGAACAAAACCAAGGAATGAAGCCATAATAAGTGTGTGAAGCCAGAATGTATATGACCTGAATTTGAGGCAAAGACTCAGTAAGTAGTAACTGCAACTGCCAAATGAAAGCAAGAAGGATTAGACCACTGTTTTAAACCTTTCTCCTTCCACCAGTTAGAATAGGAGCCTTCTGGGCTTTGAGAGTAAGAAAGCTTCTGGTTTGAGGAATATGCCATAAGGGACCCTGCTAAGGGCCTTATGAAAAGGCACAGTTGGAGCAAACAGCCTGCTGACAGTTGAGATTTGAATTTCAAATGCAAGAACTTCTGAAAGAAAAAATACAGTCTCAGTGCAACATAAATTGCTTCCAAACACTCAAAGACACAGCAGAAAGGGCAACAGAAAACCACATGAGGCAAAACAATTTTGATAAACTGTTACGAAATCTGTTCTCCTTTTCTGCATCTCTTACTCCCCAGCCCCAACAAGTAACTAAAAGAAGCAGTAAAATTAATTGAAACTGTTCAGGAAGTTCCAAGAAACTGAGAGGAGAGAGCTATATTTGAAAACTAGATGCTATGACTGAATCAATCGTCTTCATCGGGAAAATATCCCCTAGAAAGAGAGAAAATTGTATTTGAGAGTGAAGTCAGGCGGTCAGTTGGTATATATTTAACCTGTAAAGGATGGCAGGAGGAAGCTGTGTCCTGTTATTCAGCTTTATTCCTAAAGGTCCAATAAGGTGCATGCATAGCAATTAATTACCATGCGTTTTATTGTCAAGCAGTCTGCAACAGATTTCAGACACCTCAACTGGAAGAACTTTCATTTTGCTCCTGGAAAAAGAACCCACTAGAGCATCTAGCACTGTGTGTGTGTGTGTGTGTGTGTGTGGCTGGGGTATAAGAAGTGCCAACTGGATATACATCAGATGCCCAGAAACCACCAGAAGGTTAATTCTTTTCATAGAAAAATACAATTTCATGAGCCACATCTGAGAAAGTGAGTAAGAAGAGTTAGGGAGCAGGCTTTGGAATAAATTGGAAATGCACTGGCAGATCACTGTTGTTCCATGCCTGTTTTCTTTGTGTTTAATGTATCCCTACTGGTGACCCAGTCAAAGAGCAAATGCTGGATTCCTGTATCTCAGGCTGCAGACACATTATTCTACCAGTAGGAAATAGGGTTCTCACAGTCCTATTTCAGGAAGCCAAATTGCTTCATCCCCAGAAGCCATAGGATTTCACTAGCTACCAGTGGGGAGCCCATACAAAGCTATAATTTGCAATCTGACTCTAATTTCAAACTTCATCTCAAAAAAAAAAAAGAAAGAAAATTAATATATTGGAGAAACTCCCTGTACAACTACTAGCTACCTTCCTCCCAAATTCTTAGAATGTTTGGGTAATCAATTTTTGAAGAAATCTAGTTTAATAGTTGGTTCATATATCCTTTCATTTTGTATATATTAACTATGGTAAATATGGGTGCAGATCCATTGTGCCCATTAAAAAATGATTCATCACAATATCCAAAGACATAAGTGCTTTTCAAATATCACTAGATTACAAACATGACAGCAATTTTACTTTTTAATAAGTGTGGAAAATTTAAGTGAATTCAATCTTAAAATAGATTGGTAGGAGAGCACTCTACCAAAGTGAGATTGAATTTAAAGGATGTCACTATTATAGACGGAGAGAACAACATGCATGAGAAAGGTCACAAGGATTGAAGCTTTCTTTGGCTCTGCTCACCTGCACCCATCCCTTTCTAATGTTGAATTAATGAGCACACTATTGTCCCTAGCTTCTTGATCATAACAAGCTCATAGTGGAGTGAAGAAAAAGAGCAAGGGGAATCCACAACTGAGAAATGTCCTCTCTTCACTTGAAATTCACTCTGTAGACAAGACGTGATGAGGATATTATTAGTCAAATAAACACATCATCCTTCAGTGGTGGAATTTGGAAATGAAGATACAAGGTGGTTGCTGTTGCTGTCAAGTAGATTCCAAGTCATAGTAATTCTGTGTGAAACAGAATGAAATACTATCTAATCCTGCGCCCTTCTCCCAGTCGTTGCTGTGTTTGAGCCCATTGTTGCAGCCACTGTGTCAAAGCATCTCCTTGAAGGTCTTCCCCCTTTTCACTGACCTTCTGCTTTACAAAGCATGATGTCCTTCTCCAAGGATTGGTCCCTTCTGATCACATATCCAAAGAACAAGAGTCAAGTCTTACTATCCTCATTTCTAAGGAGCATTTTGACTGTATTTCTTCCAAGACAGATTTGCTCATTCTTCTGGCAGTCCATGGTATATTCAGTATTCTTTACCAACACCACAATTCAAATGCCTCAATTCTTGTGTTTTCCTTATTCATTGTCCAGCTTTTACATGTATATGAGGTAATTTAAGGTTAAGTGCATCTTAGCCCTCAAAATGACATTTTAGCTTTTGAACTCTTTAAAAGAAGACTTTTGCAGCAGATTTGCCCAATGCTATATGCCATTTGATTTCCTACCTGCTGCAACTCTTTAAAAGAAGACTTTTGCAGCAGATTTGCCCAATGCAATATGTCATTTGATTTCCTACCTGCTGCTGTCATGGGCGTTGATTGTGGACCCAAGTGATGAGAAGTCGTTGACAAATTCAACCTTTTCTCTGTTTATCATGATGTTGCTTATTGGTGCAGTTGTGAGAATTTTCATTTTCTTTATGTTAAGGTGTAATCCATACTGAAGTCTGTAGTCTTTGATATTCATCAGTAAGTGCCTCAAGTCCTCTTCCCTTTCAGCAAGAAAAAAGATTGTTATTTGTGTATTACAGGTTGTTAATAAGTCTTCCTCCAATCCTGACATCACACTCTTCTTCAATATAGTCCAGCTTCTTGGATTATTTGCTCAGCATACAGATTGAGTAAATATTGTCACCAAAATAATTGTTTAGAATTTCACCCTCAGGATTCAATGGATCCACTGCTCATACTCTGGTTAAGAGTAACTCAGAGGCAAGCAGATTAGAGTTTTCAGCATAGCTTTTTATTATTTGCAAGCAAATAATAAGACAGAGAAATATTTTTCAGAGCTCTGTCTTCCAGAGCAGAGGGATCAGGGAGCTTTTATGCTTATGTGAAAATAGGGAAGTTATACATATTCATTGAAATTCTGGGAAGTTATGTATTATTCACAAGGAGGTGGGTATAGGATGAGACAGATGTGTGCGCAGCTGCAGTTTAAAGATGGAAGCGCTTTTGTCAATGTGGCGCCTGAGCAGTATTCTTCAAGGTGGTGGATTCCACCCCTGCCATTGTTGGTGACAGGTCTCCTTGGGTGCCTTCTAGTGTCCAGCTGCACATATCTGTCACTCTCATTTGTGCTGGCTTTGATCTTTGTGGTTACATGAGCTGCAACAGGAAGAAAAGGGGAAAACCAAGGGCAGGGTGCAGTACTTTTCTCTCCCTGTGGTTAATCACCAGAGCTTGTGAAAAACAGGCTAAGTAAGCTAGTAATTTTCCATTCCTTCCTATGCTACCTGTCTGGTCTCATTATGGTAAAACAATACAACTCTGATGAACATATCTCCTGATTTTAAACCATGCAGTATCTCTTTGTTTTGTTCAAATGGCTGCCTCTTGAGCTTTGTAAAGGTTCTACATGAGCACAACTAAGTGTTCTGGAATTTGTTTTGTTTGCAATGTTATCCAGTATTCATTATGATCTACACAGTCTAACGCCTTTGCATAGTCAATAAACCACAGGTAAACATCTTTGTGGTATTCTTTGCTTTCAGCCAAGATTCATTAGACATTAACAATTATACCCCTTATTTCACATCCTTTTCTTGAATGTATGTCAGTTCCCTGGTGATGTACTGCTGGAACCTTTTCTGAGTTATCTTCAGCAAAATTTACTTGCATGTGATGTTAATGATGTTTTTCAATAATTTCTGCATTCTGTTGGATCCCCTTTCTTTGAAATTGGCACAAACATAGACCTCTTCCAGGTTGGTCAGGTAGTTGCCAACCAAATTTCTTGGCATAGGTGAGTAAGTGCTTCCAGCTTGGCATCTGTTTGTTGAAACATCTCATTGATATTCTGTCAGTGCTTGGGTTTTGTTTTTTTGCCATTGCCCTCAGTGTAGCTTGGACTTCTCCCTTCAATATCATCAGTTTTTGATCACATGATGAATGAAATGGTTGAGCGTCAACCAATTCTTTTTGGTATAGTTACTCTATACATTGATACAGGGTTAGTCTTGAAAGAATGTGACAACAATTCCACAACCTCTTCTTTCCAACTTCATTTCCTATTTGATTTCTGGAGCACTTCACACATGATGAGAATTAGCCAACTTGTGCTTTTCCTTCCTTCAGCTTCCTCCCAGCCTCTGCTGAAAATAAATGCTGAAATGCTGAGACATGATCACACATTGGACAGAGGGAGGGAATTGAGTATGAATAGTTTGCCAGCTGTTACTCAGTTTTGGATAACTAAAGCCTAAAGGACACATATCATAGTAAAGGTTTTGTGAGGCCTGGCACATACATAATTTTTGGAGTTTACTTTATGAAAAAGAAGGCACATTTATGAAACCAATATTAGATATGAAAGTGTATAATTATTTAGACTGACACATCACAAGAAATTACAAATTTTAAAAACACAAGAAATACTTCAGCATCCAGGACTTGTCCTTTCTTATCTTGATTATTGCATGAACTCTTTCCTGACGTTTTTCTCTTTTTACCATCACTGGAGAGATTGTTATCAAGACCAGTTACGTAATTTGCAGGACTCAGTGCAAAATGAAACTTCAGGGACCCTTGTTGAAAAATTAAGAATTTCAAAATGCAGTTTTAAACCAAGCATAGGCCCTTCTAAGTGCAATGTCCTATGCAACTGCATAGGTTGTACAACCATGAAGCTAGCACTGTCAGCATCACAAAATATAGAAAAATAATATGAAAACACAATACCTTTATTAATTAACTGACCAATCTCTATGATATATATCTTTTTTGACATGTCTACTTGGGTTTATTCTTGTTCTTAAAAAAAAAAAAAAAAAAGTGGGGGAGGTGGGATGATGGAGGAATAACCCCTAAACACTGTGATCTATGATATTTTTTCCCTAAACATTTTTGCCTATAGTCTCTGATCACCACTTCACATGATGACTATTTTGTATGACATTTTTCAATGAATAGAAAGACTAGAAAGAGAATTCAGCCTTTCCTTTATCATGTTTGATTGATTTTTCTTTTTAAATTGACAACTTGGAAAAGTTTACTTTCAGCATCACAATTCATTATTGTTCATGTCATATAAGTTATTAGGATTGTTGTAAAACTTGGGAAAAAATGCAGTCAAGTTCTTTTTTTTAGAAGCTATGAGGCTTGATTTCCACAGGTAGGCTTCATGCCACCTTCATGCTTCTGGTGCCAGGCTCTTTAGGACACTGAAGTATGATCTCTGGCTCTGATTCCTGTCATGATGGGAGTTGGCGCAAAAGTGGATCATGGGAGTATTCCTGGAAATAATTTATTCACCAGACTAGCTAGCAATAACATGGAAGTGATATCTCAAACTCAGTGATTACTAAACTTGAGTTTCCATTGACTGGATTCCAAAGAAGCCCACGGACCCTTTAAAGCCAACAGACAAGAAGGGAAGTGTAACTGGTCTGATTGGGGTTGGAGAAAGAGGGATAGGGGAGTTGAGGTAAAAAGAGATAATGATCATGGCTGATCATTGTTAATGCATATCATTTTTTGCAGAATTTATAATAACACGACATAAAAGGGATCTGTATAAGGTTAACCCTCATGAGCTTTATAAAAAATCTGCTTCTGCTAGTAAAATACCACATTGACATCTGACAATATAACTGATTGGAGCAAACTATTATGCCAGCCACAATGTAGAGCTATGGAGCTGGATGTAATGAAAGCTGGGCAAATGGTGGCCATTACTTTTGCTAGTTGTTGTTGTTGTTAGGTGCCGTTGAGTCATTTCCGACTCATAGTGACCCCATGCACAGCAGAACGAAACACTACCCGATCCCACTTTTGCTAGAGGGCAGGTGATTTTAAATTCCATGCCACAAGGGCTGATGGCTACCCTTCTGTGTTTATATGTGCTTTTCTGCTTAGGTTATAAAGCAGACAGCAATGACACAATGGACAATGATACTTGTAGTTGTTGTTAGGTGCCATTGAAAGAAACACTGCCCAGTCCCCCACCAGCTCCACAATCTTTGCTATCCTTGAGACCATTGCCACAGCCACTGTGTCAATCCATCTTGCTGAGGGCCTTCTCCTCTTTCGTCAACCCTCTACCTTACCAAGTATGACATCTTTCTCCAGGGAATGGTCCTTTCTGAAAACATGGCCAAAGTAGGTGAGATGAAGTCTGGTCATTCTTGCTTCCAAGGAGCATTCCGGCTGCACTTCCTCCAGACAGATCTGTTAGTTCTTTTAGCAGTCCATGGTACTTTCAGCATTCTTCGCCAGCACCACATTTCAAAAGCATCAACTTTTCTTTGGTCTTCCTTATTCATTGTCCAACTCTCACATGCATATGAGATGATTGAAAATACCATGGCTTGGGTCAAGTACACTTCAGTCCTCAAGGTAGACAGAGTTGTGGGGATCCAGGTAAGGGGAGGAAGACAGGCCCCACCACAAAGAGGCAGGAGGCAGAGTGGTTTCAAACAGCTAAAGGAGACAAACTTGTCTGTCAGTTTGTTGTACTATGGTGGCTTGTGTGTTGCTGTGAGACTTGAGGCTGTGCCAGTGGTGTTTCAAATGCCAGCAGGGTTGTACATGGTGCACTGGTTTCAAAGCACCTTATCGGCTGAGACAGACTAGGAAGAAGGAAGAGGCCATCCACTTCTCAAAGAATTGGCCAGGGAGAACCTTATGAATAACAATGATACTTACTGTAGATCAATGAAAAGAGGCTATTCATGTGTTTTAAATAAATGGTCACTTTTAAACAGATTATTTGGCATTTACTCACAGAAAAGTGCTTGCACAATTATGATAAAGATTTTTTTTTCAGAAAACCAAACAGTTCTGTTTTGAAAAGAAATATTTTACTCACTTCTCCATAGGACTGGAATTACAATAACTAAGGATTGTACCTTGGGAAAGACTTATATATACAACATTTTCTTCATTTCATTTACAGACCAGGTGCTTAGCATTCATATTACAGAATTCTAGAGTAGATGTGGTTATCAAACACTGATTTTAAAATCAAAGTTCAAGAGATCAACAAGACAATGGACTTTTAAAACAAAAGAAGAGTTAGTAATATGCAGTAGTGGTGAATGTATTTGGAGTCAAGTTTTAATTCCTTGTGCCAACTGGAGGAGCAGTGACATGGAAAACTGAAAACTGGATAATCTGCCTAGTTGTTCATAACTGTAGCTTTGTTCTCTAGGGTGAAAATTCATTCACCTCCTCCTCCTCATCCTTGTCCAATTTAGTCATCTTTGAGATTGTTGAATTCTCTTCCTTCTTGAGCTCCTTGTTTTCTTTGACTTTGCTTTTTCACGCTTACCTACAACTCCTTCAACAAGTCCTCTGATGAGTTTTCTGTTCCCTCCTTAGTCCTCTGTTTTCTTTTTTCTATGCTGTTTCCTTGGATTTCTCATACTGCTCCTGTTCTCACTGACACTCTTTGTGGATTTTTCACTCTAACGCTCATCATCTTTCCTGTCTAGACCCATGTGACTGACCAAGCAGCTTTTAAAACCTCAGCATGTCCATCATCTCCCTTCTGTTGTTGGCCCCACCATCCTCTTAGTCACCCATTCCAAAGCTTTGAGATATCTCTGACTCTTCCATCTTCCATATGACCAAATTCCAACCCCTTTCCACACCATTTCTGAAACCACCCTCTTATTTGTCCTTTTCTCTCCACCCCCAATATCATTATTTAGTTTAGCCCCTCATCACTGCTTCACTGATTAAAATAATCTCCTAATTATTCTTCCTAGTTCATAGTGCCTAAAGCACTTGACTGCTAACCAGAAGGCTGGCGGTTCAAACCTACCAGCCACTCCTCAGAAGGAAGGTCGAGTGATCTACTTCCGTAGTGATACCGCCTCGGAAACCCAAGAAGGGGTCGCTATGAGTTGGGTCCAAATTGACGGCACATAACAACAACAACATTCAACTCCCATCCTTTTAACTTACTCTATCTATTTTCTCTAAGTACAATTAGAATAGTGTACGCCACTGATCAAACACTTTCCATAGCTCCTTGTTGCTTTCCTTTATAAAGGGAAAAATTCTTTAATATAACATTTGGAATTTGGCTTCACTTAAAGAGAGATCTGGCCTTTGCCCCAGCTCCTGGGGAGTAACCTCCAAACCCTTGGGATTTTCCAGAGGGATAGGAGTAATTTTGTTATTCATAGAGGGCTCCTAAGCCTAAATCTGATAATTTATGCTGACGAGATGACTCATTGTGGGGGCCTTGGTTGTTCATGCTAACAAAATGACTTAGGGTTGGGGCTGACCACATCAGAATGACCAACCATGTGATTACTGTTGGGGCACATGCTATCAACCCAATCTCTAGGGAAAAGAGTGAGGTTGGAGACTGAGTTCAACCACATAGGCAATCATTCAATCTATTATGCCACAGTAATGAAATCCCAATAAAAACTCTGGACACTGAACCTCAGATGAGCCTTTCTGGTTGGCAATAATTTGAGGATTGTCACACATTGATTCTGGGAGGTAATGCATCCCTGACGACAATCAAATCTTCATGCTTGGAGCCCTCTGAGTTAGGTGAGTTGTTCTAGCAAATTATTGAATCCGAGGGAATCTGTAGGGTTCTCTAAATTTACGATTAGTGATCCGAAGTGAAGGTGGGCCTGGAGACCCCACACTTGTGGCTGGTGTCTGAAGTAAAGGCAATCTTAAAAGGGACAGTTCTCTCAGATTTTGCAGTTTGGAAAACTCATTGAAGTTGGTATCAGAACTCTTGGGCAGATTTGACAGTCTAGAGGACTGTATCCTTAATCCAGCAGTTCGGCCAACTCAGAGTAATATTTTTCCAGCATTGTATCTCACAGCTCTAGCTCATTCACTTTTTGATTTAGTGGAAGAGGACTAAAAGGGTAATATACAACACAGAGTCTTCATGTGGTTAATTGAGATCTGACCAAGCTTTGCATTTCCCCCAAAGCACCAACAAATGTTTTGATGAGAGATTTAATGAGAAAGGACATGTAGCTAGGTTAACAGCCAAGGAAATGAGCAGAGGCCGGTAATGAACACAGATGCTTTTTAATGGACCGAGTTGGATACACAGTCTGTTCTGAACATGGAACATGTAAAGCTTTTGAAAAAGCAACTCTTAAGTTCCTGAAGGTAGACTTTTGCCAGTGTTCTTCAGCAACATTCCCAGAACATTGAAATCTTATAAGTGGACTGGTAATTTCTACCTTTCTTTATTAAAAACTGGGAAATGCTTCAGAATACCTAACCTGACATGCTTTCCCCAGGTCTCTTCTTATCTCTTACTTTGCACTGATATTTTATGTCATTTCTCGTGAAAGGCTAATTTTAAGGCAGTTTTCTCCACATTACCTTTTCTCAGAAGGAGATCTGATTATTTGGAGTCATAAAAGGAAACAAGAAAAATGCATCAGGCAAAATGAAGGCTAGGATATTAGGACAAAGTAGCAGTGTGATAAAACAAACAAAAATCACTTTCCTTAAATTATATTTTGCTGTTAAATCATGGGAGGAAGAGGTATGGACAAGACAATTTATATTTTAATTATTAATTAAACCAGTTAAACACCCAGTTCTTATTTTTATTTACCTTGATCTATTTATATCGATTATATATTTATATTTATAATGAAGTTTACTTCTAAGACACATATGTTGGGCTCATATTACTACCTCCACCTTGCCACACACACATACACACTCCTACATGTAGTCGGACCATATTTTAAAGAATAAGAAGAATGAGGACACTTTTTACAAGCATGTGTAAAATCTATTGATGTATTTTTTAAATGAAAATGAAGTCTCAGTTTAATCATATTGACTTTGAGTAAGCAAAAGCAAAATGTGGGAAATGAGATACAAAAAATTTTAAATTTAGGAGAGAATATTTTGGTGCAGTTTTCCTTATTTGAACAGAAAGGAAAAGACTTTTTTGTTTTGAAAAGCCATATGCATATGCTTTTAAAATTAAAATATGTGGTAATTAATCAAATGAAAATAAAGGTCATTAAAAATTTTGCAGGTTTATTCATTTAAATATCTTAAAATACTTTCAAAATTAAGAACACCAAAGGAATACATAATTATCCAGTGTCTTTAACCAAAGAAATTAGTTTACCAACAATAATTAAGTCTCCAAGTGCCATTAGAAGCAAATTAAGAATATTATTAGATTGGTTTTATAAATGGATGCATCGAGACAGAGAAATATCAAATAAATTTCCTGGGGTTGTAGTCAAGTCAGTGGAAATTGGAACCTGTGGGTTTTAATTTAAATTTGTATGGCTTTAATGACTACTAAAGTGTGTCTTCTAAGCATACCAGCTAATGACATTAATAATATACAAAAAGAAAATATACCACAGAATCTCACTCACTTAAGAATCATGCTTTTTCAGAAAAACTGTTACAAAATACTAAGAAAAGCAAAAATTCATAGATTTTTTATGCAAAGAAATAAAAATGAAATATTCTAAAAATTATCTGGGTACATAAAAGTGACTTTTGTGATGAGAAAAAGAAAATTGTTTGGCCATGACTCATTTCCTTTGATTCACACAGTCCCTGAACATCATCAGCTCATTCCTTCACTCGGCTTGGAGCTCCTTTATGTTTCCGGCCACTTGGAAACTTCCCTTTTTGTCTTTGTACCTGTGTTATGCTTTTTTCTATTTTATATTCTATCCAGAATTTTGGGGTACACAAATCTGCCACATTGTCAGAAGTAAGTTTTCTGCATTTCTTGCTTTCTGACCTTAGAATGGAAAAATATATTCTAGCCCCTTTACTTGGTATGTAGGAATGGAGGCTGGTAATACCTGTCTTAGAAGGTGAATCCAAACTTCCAGAACCTGTTATTAGGAAAGTGAGAAGATGTGAGGGTTGAAAATAATTCTGAAACAAAGAAATGGAAAGGAGCTGGACTGGGGAGTAAGGGATCCAGCAAGGTTTTGATTTTCCCACTAAGCTAAGCCAAGCCATTCAGACCACCTAGGCAAAAACAAAGCTTCTGTTCATTTAGCCATGTACCAACTACCCAAGTTGCTTGTTGTTTTTGTTATGTGCCGTCCAGTCCGACCGACTCATAGTGATTCCTCCTTGGGTTTCCAAGGGGGTATCACTACGGAAAGAGATTGCCCAGACTTCCTTCCGAGGAGTGGCTCGTGGGTTTGAACCGTGAGCCTTCTGGTTAGCAGTCAAATGCCTTAGGCATGATGCTACCAGAGTTCCTACCCAAGTTGCTTAGTAATTAGTACTCAAAATATATGGCAAGAGAAGGAACTCGGGTACATGTAATCTGTCTTTGATTTATAAAATACCTAAACTTTCAAATTCACAAAGCTTAGTTTGCAAATGCAGAAAATTTCAGGGTGAATTAGCCTTACGAATTTCACAAAGATTTATTTTTAAACTTCTGCATACTGTTGAGCAAAATTGGAAGGTTTTTGGATGATATTTAAATACTTTTACTTTGGCATATGTATCTGTGACAAAAAGATGCCATCCTTTTGATGGTTGATGTTAATAATGTTTCAGTGATACGTAAGTATTCTATATGCTATATATTAATTAATTTTCTGTCATATGTGCTTTGTCAAAACCAAGATTACTGATCATAATATATATTTTATTACACAAAGTAAGAGGTGATTTCACAACATTCAGTTTTCACATTCTTTTTAACTCTGTTTTTTTATGCGGTAGCATTAAAAAAAAAATTTAACTTGGGTCTCTACAACTATTGCCCTGAGATAATCTTTAACATTTTAACCAAAAATATGCCTTGAAATCCTAAAACCTCTTACTGACCCTGTGGGACAGAATAGAATGGCCCCCCAAAGTTTCTAAGGTTGTAAATCTTTATGGAAGCAGACTGCTACATATTTCTCCCACAGAATGGCTGGTGGGTTTGAACCACCTACGTTTTGCTTAGCAGCCAAGTGCTTTAACCACTGTAGCACCAGAGCGCCTAACCAAAAAGTAGTTTAGCTTAACTAGTGAAAAATGTTTTCCTTGAGCATTATGCTCTTTTGAGAAGTATTTACATGGGATCAGGAAGCCCTGGTGGCCCAGGGCAGTTTGGGAAAAGTCTCAAGGAAGAGAGATCTCTTCCTTCACCCTTTACCATGACCCTTTACTTAAAGGGCTATTTTTGCCTAGAGGTCAAGAAAGTAACCTGATCTTTTTTCCTTCCTTTCTTTGGGGGTGAGGGCAGCATAATAAAATATTAAATAAAGCAGGTCTTATCCTCCAGGGTATCAGACCTTTAAAAAACAACCAACCAAACCAGCCACTAAGACTTTATTCCCATTCCTCTGCATGATCTCACTGGAAACACAGAGGACAAATAGCCTTTGTTCACCCTCTCACTTTGAATTCATAACACCCCATACCTATACCTCTTGGCACTAAAGCACAATTGCCGTGATATATTTGTGGGATTAATGACTAACTGCAACTTTAAACTAAAAGATCCATGAGGGCAGAGATGGTAGTCTGGTTTGCCTTCAGTTGTATCTCTAACATCTAGCCCAGTGCCAGGCTCTTGGTAGGGGTTCAATATATATTTTTTTAATGAATATATAAATATATTATACATTTATGGACTGGCTATAATAATATATTGTGCAATAATTCTTGTAATGGAGAAAACTTCTAATAATCTTCAGCATTGGTCTAAATATCAGAAATACAGCAAATTTCAGGATAAAAAATTATTGACAATTGTGCAAACTTTATAGTACACTTGGAATTCCTTCTTGAAACCAATCTTGCAAGGCTTGTCAAACATTTACTTCCTCTTATGTATTAATTTATCCTTTCTATTTGTGTTTTTATCTTCTTTCCTTCATCTTCCAAAATCTGTTATTATTATTAATCTAATGGAACTATGTAATGCGTTCATGCAAATGGTACCCTTCAATTACTAATATTTTGGTGAAGAACAAATATAGAAACAAAAATATCTATTGTATGTTCTTTTTAATTTTTTTATGGAACCTTTTTTTTTTAAGACATCTGAAACATTACAAGTTTATTTTCCAATTCTACATTCAACAACTCTACCTCTGCAAAATATTTTTCTTTAAAATATTTACTATTTATTCCTATAAATGAAATTTAATTGACAGAAGTTAATCCAGTGTGTGTCCCTGAAAATATTTTCATCCCTATTTAAGTTTGAACCTTGAGTTTATTATGACCATTGTGGACTCTTTATCATTATCAAAAAGCATTTATTATAAAACGTTTTTGAAAAAGTTTCAAAATTACAGTTAAAGAGTTACAGTTAAAGAGAATACGGGAATTTTAAAGAGACAATCCACCCTGTTAGGTTATGACATGGTAGGCAGATGGAAATAACAACACCACAACTGATATAAAACATATAATTGGAGTTTGTTTTTTGCCCAGAGTTTGACCAAGATAATTATATAAAGTAAGGAAGAAGAAATTTTAAAAAGACTAAAAACACAAAAAATAAGAAAACATATCTTGAAACCAATACTTCAACTTCTAATATAGGCTTCATAGTTTTCAGCAACAAGTAACCAACATTCTATTCTAGCTCTCAGAAAAAAATATTCTATGAGTACAAGGAAGGTTAATTTGATCTTAAATTTTTAAAAATTATCATGCTTGTCACATAGGAAGAGTGTGCTATATTTTTCTTAAATGAATGACGCTTTTTTAAAAACAAAGTTATTCCTGGTTGCTATATATTCCATGTTTCTACCAACACCAACCAAATCATTTCAATGGGACAAGGTTGAACCATTTTATTTGGAGCCCTAGTAGCTAGATTTTTCAAGAGGTAAGGATTTGGTAATCAGTAGGTGTCACGGCAGATTGCTCTTCCTGACTGCTTTGTCACATGGCTTATCATTTTGGGAATTTGCTTGGTTTGCCTTGAAGAGATTGGAGGTTTTCAATTGCTTTACTGAAGCCAGTTCCTTTAGTTGCCTTCCGTGACTCATGGAGACCTTTTGTATAATAGAACAAAATGTTGCTGGTCCTGTGCCATCTTTGTAACCCTTGGTGTGTTTGAGTCCATTGTCACGGTCATTGACAATCCATCTCAAAATACTATGAGTTTTACTGTTAACAATTTTATTGTTACAGGATACAGGGCAGTCTCTGGGGCCTGTTGTTGTTATGTGCTGTCGAGTCGGCCCCGACTCATAGCGACCCCTCCTTGGGTTTCCGAGGCAGTATCACTATGGAAGTAGGATTGCCCAACCTTCCTTCCGAGGAGTGGCTGGTGGGTTTGAACCGCCAGCCTTCTGGTTAGCAGTCAAGTGCTTTAGCCGCTATGCTACCAGAGATAAACTTATTAAAGAAAGGAAAGCTTGCTATTTGTATTGTTTGGGACTGGCAGAGCCACTCTCAAATCTTGGGAAACAAAATAACCTGCATCTCAGACACACAGCCCTCTCCATGGCTTCTCTCAGGCCAGGGAATGACAGGAAGGTCTGGAGTTTTGGGGTGTTACAATTGTAGATTAAATGGATATTTCTTAGGTCTATGGCTATAAATAAATTTTATTTATTTATTTATATTAAAGTAATTGTAATGATTGCTCTCTATAATGGGAAACTAAAGAACTATACCTGTCTCAAAAGGCTGGGCTAATGATAATTTGATATATTGTAGAAATACTTTGAAAATTACCATGACACAAGATGTAAGATATTTTGTCATTTTTATTAACAGCTACTAGTTTAATGAAAATAGAAGTAAAGAATGGGCTTTTAAAGGGAAAACATACCTTTATTATGATATTTTATAAAATAGGAATGCAAGTGTAATTCTTATATTAGGTCCTTTGGATTTGCAAATAATCAGAAAAATTGTGAAAATAACAATTGTCCTGCAAAATGATGGATTCTATTAAAAAATAAAAACTGCTAGGAAAATTATAGTGATATAGAACTTCCGTAGTGTATCCACAAGACCATTTAGTTTTAGGCAAAAAGCTGGACTTTCATTCCTTTGCACATCTTGAAAGGGAAATGTGTTTATTATGCAATTAATTAAAGATGACAGGATCTCTAAAAATTCAACTGAGGTGTCTTAGATTTCATCAATTATGGTAACATTTATTGAATGCTCATCATGTGCTGGCAATTTGGAAGCTGCTGAATACGACATTGTCTTTGCTTGAGAGCAATAATCCACTGACTATAAACCTCATAAAAAGAGCCATGTGGTGCCTGGTAAGTACTTATACAGTATCAGACAAAACCTTGGCTTTTCTATCATGAACATTTGATTTGAAATTCTAAAAGAGACATGAATACTCCTTTACAAAAAGAACATATTTTCTTTGTAGACAAAACGTCCTTATTTTGGAACTATTAACCAAAAATACCAAACTCACTGCCATCGAGTTGATTCTGACTCACAGCCACCCCCTTTGGGTTTCGGAGGCAGTATATCTTTACAGAAATAGATTGCTCAGTCTTCCTTTCCCGGAGTGGTTGGTGGGTTTGAACCACCAATCTACTGGTTAGCAGTCAAATGCCTTAGGCACTATGACACCAGAGATCCTTATAATGGGTCTAAAAGATTTGGAGGATAAGAGAGCAGTAGGAATTAGTCACGTCTTGGTAGGCATAGCTGTTTTCAAATGTTTTGAGGACTATCAAGGGAAGAGAATTCAGTTGTGGTTCAGAGGTCAGAACTGTGAGATTAGGAGCCAAGAGCTCTATATAATGATGGTTTTTCCAAGTATCCACTATAGCTTTTCAACTAGTCCTGCCTCCCTCCTGTCCGAGGAGTTCGTGAAGAAGTTGAGTTCTCATATAGCGGGGTAGGAATATGGATCTGTTTCCAAATTGGAAAGGTGTTGCACAGGATGAGCTCTGTGATCTATCCCTCCTTTGATAGTCTATCATTCTAGACATTTAGATTAGAATAAGTATTGTGTGTCATGAAGCTGAAGTGCTACTGAGGAGTCTGATGTATGTGGGAGAAGTTAATTAGTTGTCAAATATATATGGCAGTAAGGATTGTTAATTTGCTTCTCACAGACACTTCATTTCCCTGTATGCCTGGCAAAATTAGATAAATCAAAGCAATGGAATAATAATATGGTTTGTTAAAAGAAGCCATTAAGATACTTTTATCACAGGCCAAAAAGGTGAAAATTCATACCTGGTTTCTAATTTAAGAGGAGAGTGTTTCTTAGGGAACAAGGATGACTAGGTAGCAACACACTCTCTTATAAATGAAAATCAAATGACCATAGTGGGGAGTTCATAAATATCTCAGGAGGTCCAAGGGAAGCTGTAATAAAATGAATTATTACAACCCAATTGACCTTACCACAAGGAAACATAATATTATTATTATTTTAAAACAAAATGGGAATTTAAAAATATTTTAAAGGAGACACAAGTAGTAAAATGTTTGCAGCTACAAAACGAATTTTTTAATCTAGATGAGAAATCAGAACATATTTATTTTATGCAAAAATAAATTGTCATATTTGTGATTTTATAAAGCCCTTACTAAATGTTTGGAAGGCCTGGCAATCCACTTCTGAAAATCAGCCAGCAAAAACACTAAGGCCCACAGTGGTCTGATCCAATTGTGCACGGGTCGCAACAAGTCACGGGCAACTAGATGACAGCTAACAACAACAGAGGTTTGAGCTCAGGGACATTGTTCTCCTAGGAGAGCAACTAACAGAACTGAAGGATGAGAAGAGTCCTAAATGAGATTCCTGCCCAACACACACACACAGATACATTATAATAAGCTCCCCATTTGTGTGTGTCATTGCCTGTGTCAGCCCATTGCACAGCCCACAGTGGATTCTCAGAAAAGGAAGGTTAATATAAAGTGAAAATATATTATCTCTTTATACTTATGATTTCATTTAGTCTCCTGTGAAAGTATGATTTTTTTTCCCTCTAAAGTTCGTGGTGGGCTTAGCTATTAATCTTGCTCAACCCTCTTTAATTCTTTTAATCATTTGGTTTGGAAGTGATTTGACATAAAAGCCGATGGCTTATTCCTGCATTCAAATATTAAAACCAAGTAACTCACTGTCATCGAGTCAATTTGACTCATAGCAACCCCTCCTTGGGTTTCCAAGGCAGTATCTCTACTGCCTGAATCTTTCTTCTGAGGAGTGGCTTTGTGGGTTTGAACCACCAGCCTTCTGGTTAGTGGTCAAATGCCTTAGGCTCTGCACCACAAGAGCTCCCAAACCAAGTAATAGTGTCTGGCAATAGAGTCTATTTGAAAACCAAATAAACAGTCCTGTTACTTCTGTGGCTTAAGTGAATCAAACACCCAATTTGATGGAACAGTCATCTCAGTCCGTTTGTTCTCGGTCTCAGATATCATTCTGGAATTTCAAAGCCAGAATTGAATCATGGTGATCCTGTGGACCAGTGCTTCCAAAACCTGGCTCTTTTGCACAGTCATCTGAGGAATTTTGAAAAATTTATATTCCTGAGCTCAGACCAGATCTACTGAAGCAGACTCCTTAGGCTTGGGGCTGGCAATTTTCCCTGGTGATTCTAGTTTGGGAATTAGTGATCTAGGGATTTGGTCCAACATTTTCACAGAGTTCTAGAGAGATTGGACTGTGTGTCATGAATAAATTTAGGTTGAATTGAATTAAATGACTTTTCAAGGGCTGCTTAGTAACAGAGTGAGGGTCAGATTCCATGCATCCTGTGGTAGTTAAGGTTATGTGTCAACTTGGCTGGGCCTAGTTGAGAGGCTGGGCAGCTGGATATAGTTATTCTCCATGATGAGACTGGTAATCATCTCCGTGGTGAAATCTACTGGAGCAGCTGAGTAGCTGCTTTAGGGATGTGGTCTGCTTCCAGTATATGAGAACCAATTTCGAGGAAGGTGTCCAGCTTTATGGCATGCTTGGACCCTGCATGTAGCTGAGTCTTCATTTAGCAGCTTGCCATGTTTCCTGCCAATCTCAGGACTGTCTCTGGATTTGAATCAAGCCTACCATGTGGTTTGGTGATACTGAGACTCTGCCTTTTTACTTGCCAACCAAGGGTTTTTCAGCCTCAGCAGCTACCAGCTGCCTGAATGAAGAGAGAACATCCAGTTTCAGTGGGCTGGAAGTAAGAGAAAGAGCCAAAACCCAAGGGTGAGGGCTTTCACCCAGGCCCTACAGCCTGGCACTTGGAACTCAGCCTTCTAGCCTCCAAAACTGTAAGAGAATAAACTGTTTGTTAAAGCCATTCCATTTGTGGTATCTTCTGTTAGAGCAGCACTAAGTAACCAAAACACATCCTTTATTCCAGTTTTTGTTTTTTTTCCCCCCACCACCCACTGCTTAGGTTATTAGGTTACCCACATTATTAGAAAGTAGTTAGTTCCTACCCATTTGCAAACTGAAAAATACCCAGATTTGCTTATCTCACAATATTACACACGTGTATGTGCACACACACACACGCACACACACCCAGCCTTATGGATTTCCTAACTGCCTTTGATACACCTTTCTCCACACCCATTCCTCAACATTTTAACCATCTCCTTCACAAATTTCCCTGACTTTAGGAAGGTGAGAAATTTATGGTACCTTACTTAGGTATACTTACAGAGGTATACTTTTAGAAGTATATTGACACTGAAAGATGAAGCATTTGATATTTTAAGTGCATTAAAATGAGGATTAAAGACAGACAAAAGTAATTTAATGAAGAAACAGATACATGAGATGTTACTTTCATAACAATTGCCAGTTACAATTTCCTCCCTATAGGACACCTGTTCTTTACTCTACCTGGGTACTTATCATTTACTTTGTAGTTCATCCATTCACTCAACACTTCATAAGTATTTATTGAGCACCAGTCCACACAACTTCAGGCACCTACTTAGGTCTCAGACCCAAAGGGTTCCTGTTGTAATGGGGAGACCATCAAGTGGGACAGGCAGAGAAGTGTGCAGACTGGTGTGTAGCCTTGTGTGCTTTTCATTATACTCACATTAGTGTGTGTATGTGCATGTTGGTCTCAGGGAAAAAAGAGAGAGAGAGAGATCCTGTGATATACTAGCTTTTCTCAGAATTAACTTGCTCTACTCTGCCAACCTCTGTCTTTTAACTGGTATATTTAGGCCATTTACAATTAATGTCATTATTGATATGCTAAGTTTGCCACTTTAGGTTTTGTTTTCTATTCATTCCCTCTGCTTTTCACTTCTATATTTCATTTTTATTGCTTTCTTGTGGGTTACTTGAACAGTTTTTAGAATTCCATTTTGATTTTCCTTGTGTTTTTGAGTATATCTGTCTGTATAGCATTTTTAGTGGCTGCTCTACACATGTATTATATATACATAACTTAACATAGGCAACTTGGGTTGCCATTTTACAAGTCTGAGCAAAATATAGAAAGCTTGTGCCCCTTTACTCTCCCTTGTTTTAATATAATGTTACCTGTTAAGTTACCTGTTTTCACAGATTTTAGCTAGGGACCAACTGTAGTCAGTGCGGTACAAGTGGCTTTGAAACCACATGCAAAAGATTCATGGTATCTCAGGCCATAGGAAACATAAAACTGTGGCTGTTGAAAAGAATGAAGGACTCCCAGCAGAGAGAAAGCCAGAAAGCATTTTCAAATTTTACCTACTACCATTTCTGACACCATTAGGATACACACATTATTAAAAGCAGTTCCGTTGACAAAAAGATCTAACTTGCTTTTAAAAAAAGATCTGCTTCCATAAAGATTATAGCCAAGAAAACCCTATAGAGCAGTTAGTTCTACTTTATCACATAGAATTGCTATGAATTAGATTGAACTCAATGGCATTCAACAATAGGCATCAGTAAGATATATTTTGGCCCATGCACACACTATCCACAGATATTGTGGTACAGCATTGGTAGAGCTAGCTGTGGTTATCCTTGATGAGGTCTCAGTAACGTAACTACTTTTGTATACAAAGAGGTGACCCTCTGCTATCCCAGGGAAGACCGGAAAGGTATGCATGGAAACTTCTCAATCATTCATTCATTCATGATCACCAAATTTATTGATGAGCATTTGTAGCAGGCACTTTGGAAACAAAACAAATAACACAGTATTATTAGTCAAGAGGGTGGCTGTTCTGCCATTTGGAACCTTAGGAGCTTGAGCCTCAGTTTCTTTAACCATAGTGCAGAGAAATCATAGCATATACTATGATGATTAATACTTGTCCTTAATGCACATGTGCTCCAAAACCGCTGTGAGCAGAGCATTTCTGTCCCATTATCCTCTATCTTACTTCAATACAGAACTGCTCAGTAAGCCCTGAATTTAACATAATTCCTTCTGTCTTGGGTAAATGGGAGCTCTGGTAGCATAGTGGCTAAGGCACTTGACTGCTAACCAGAAGGCTGGCGGTTCAAACCCACCAGCCACTCCTCGGAAGGAAGATGGGGCAATCTACTTCCGTAGTGATATTGCCTCAGAAACCCAAGGAGGGGTTGCTATGAGTCGGGTCCGACTTGATAGCACTTAACAACAACAACAACACAACAGGAATATCACAAGTGGATGGCTTAACAAACAGGAATTTATTCTCTGACAGTTTAGGAGGCTAGAAGTCCAAATTCATTGCTGGATCTAGGGGCTGGGGGAAGGCCCCTCCACCTTGGGCTTTAGCATGCTTCCTGTTCCATGCCCACTGGAGCTAGAAGCATCTCCTAACTCAGGCAGCAGCTGCTGGCTGTTGAGGCGGCTGACAAACCCAAGGTTGTTAGGTAAAATGGCATAATCCCAAAATTGGCAGACAACCCTTCAGGTCACTGGTTCAAGCCCAGGAACAATCCCAAGATTAGCAGGCAACACGGCGCCACTGTTTCAAGTCCAGGAACTGGAGATGAAGACTTGGCCAAATACACGATCCAAAATGTGCCAAAAAAGCCAGAGCCCTTTTTCGAAGCTTCTTTTTATATATTGGAAGCAGGCCACACCCCACAGGCAACTACTTAGTTGCTCACAGCAGATTCTACCATGGAGGTGATTACAATCTCGTCATGGGGAATAACTACATCCAGCTGCCAAGCAACTCAAAACCATGACCCAGCCCAGCTGACACACAGCCTTAATGACCACACCTTCTTTTTTTTGAAACCAGAGCTTCCAGAAGCACATTCTGTACTTTTAGTATATTTAAGATGATATGCATTCCTATTTAATGATATTTTTCCAAGATGAAGGTCCTTGACTTTATATCTTAGACCTTATTCCTATGTCTTCTATATTATTTCTATCTGTGGTAAT
The DNA here is from genome assembly GCF_000298275.1 of Orycteropus afer afer. Classification (NCBI taxonomy): domain Eukaryota; kingdom Metazoa; phylum Chordata; class Mammalia; order Tubulidentata; family Orycteropodidae; genus Orycteropus; species Orycteropus afer. The sequence continues at coordinate 3,915,708 of NW_006921720.1, forward strand.
GATGTTTCTCACAAAACTATATTGAATATATTCTCTTTACCGGTAAAGATATTCCTGTATAAGAAACCAATTTGCCAAGATAATAAGATCTTGCTTTACAGTCAGGGAATTTTCCTTAAAAAAAAATCATCTTTAACATGTTCCAATTTAATATAAAGGCAAAAAAAAAAAAAAAAAAAACCTGGTATAAACCCAACCTTTTGCCTTATCACCCAATTTAGCACATTCTTGAATTTAATATAGGATTACTAAACAAGATGGGGGGAAATGTCTGTGTCAGGGGCAAAATGACTGTTGTATATACTCAAAGCTTCCCTAAATAGCTTTAAAAATAATAAATATGAAATAAACTGGCAGGTACTATATATATAACACTGATCATTCTCTAAATTAATATACATCTCCCCTTCTTTCATATAGGCCATAGGCATGGATTTTTAAAGATATCTGATATCACTTTAATTTACCAAGATAGACTATTTTCCTGGGTTTTGATTTGTGCTTCCAGGTTGCTGTAAGTTTTCTGTAGTCTGTGTGTTCCTGAAAACAGAGCCAGAATAAAAGGTAGATGCTGAGATAGTTTATGTGGAAAGTGAATTTGGAAGTGAAATGGATAAGGAGAGAAGTCCCAGACTACAATGCATTACTGAGGTGGACACTATTGTGAGTGGTTGAGGCTTAATGTCATGGGACCTTGGTAACATGCAGGATGCCTATAGAATTGTCCACCTGAGGGAGGAATGGGAGAGACATTTGCCCATCGCAGTCCCCATAGGTTGCTCCATGGGATTATTAAATCCCCTGCATATCCTTTTTAAGAACATGTGAGGGCTGAGTGGACACCCATGCTAGACTCAAGGCTGCATGCAGGAAGAGAGTTGCTGTTAGATGGAAGTGGGGCAAAGATTCTCAGGAACTGTTCTCTGGGGCAATAGTTGAACTCAGAGATGAGGCTGTGGAGGATGTGAGGTGGAGCCCAGAATGTCCCACACAAGCTACACATATTTAGTGGAAAAATATTTAGATCAAAAAGGACAAAAATTATTCATAAGGAAAATGATTCTATGTGAAGACAGTATGCTTTCTTTGACTGCTAATATCTGCATTTCCATAATGGTATAAAGATAACTCATCAAACTGGGAAAGAAGAGCACTGAGTTAATTAAATATAATAAATCTGCTGTTTTAACACTAGGTGAGATGATTAATTCTGGATTCCCGAATCTAGCCTCATTTAGAGTATACCCCTGGGGCATTTTATTCTTGCATTTATAAATTATGAACTCAGTGAACCTAATATTTTGCTGATAATGGGTATATAATACATAAAGTCTTATTTGCTTTAAACAGATATTCTTCCTATTACAATTAGGATGGGAAAAAGAATGTCCTTTGTTTTGGTCTGTCTTTGTTTTCAGACTTTCTTATAGTTTAGCTAGTGATTACTGGGTTGTTGAAGCAATAAGAATGCAACCTTCCCCAAGTTTAGACAAGCCAACTAGCAAAATGAAAAGATGTGTGAAAACTGGAACAAAAAGGAAGATACATATAGAAGAATGGATTTAGAGGAAAGGGTATCGAAGAAACCCTTACATTGAAACATCAGGAAAGATGTGTTTCTTTGATTTTTATTCCATTTGTTATGCATTAAATTGTGTTCCCTAAAACCACCTTGTGTTGAAATCCTAACCTCTGTACCTGTAAATAGACCCTGTTTGAAAATAGGGGTTTTCTTTTGTTATGTTACTGAGTCCATACTGGAGTGAGGGGGTTCTTAAGACTAGTCCTTTCTTGACTGGAGTCTTATAAAAAGTCACAAACACTGGGGGAAGATGCCATATGATAATGCAGGCAGAAGAATCCACAAGTCCAGCAACACTGAGGATAGTTAGCATTTACTAGAAACCGAAAGAGACAAAGAGCTTCTCTTAGAGCCAATGTCCTGAATTTGAACTTCGGATCTCCAAAACTGTGAGAAAATAAATTCATGTCCTTTAATGCTGCCTAGGAGCTCTGGTAGCATAGTGCCTAAAGCACTTGACCACTAACCAGAAGGCTGGCAGTTCAAACCCACCAGCCACTCCTTGGAAGGAAGGTTGGGCAATCTACTTCAATAGTGATACTGCCTTGGCAACCCAAGGAGGGGTCGTTAAGAGTCGGAGCTGACTCGATGGCACATAACAACAACAACAACAACAACAACAATATTGCCTACTTATGACTTAAGATTTTTGTGTTAAGGCAACACTTGTTGTTGTTGTTGTTGTTGTTTGCCGTCGAGTCGGCCCCGACTCATAGCGACCCCTCCTTGGTTTCCGAGGCAGTATCACTACGGAAGTAGGATTGCCCAACCTTCCTTCCGAGGAGTGGCTGGTGGGTTTGAACCACCTGCCTTCTGGTTAGCAGTCAAGTGCCTTAGCCACTATGCTATAACTAAAACACTACTCAAAATCCTCAATGGTTTCCTGTTGTTCTTAAGACCAAGCCCAACCAAGTCATTCAATGACCTCCATAAATGGACACCAGTTTACCTTTCCAAAGCTATTTTCCAGCATTCACTTGTAGCAGCACTCCACACCAACTCGTTTGATCAGAGTACTTTGCAAATATAAATTCATTTAATCTGCATAAAATGTTGATGGGGTAAGTACCATTATTATCCATATTTTACAAATGGGGAAATTGAGGTACACACAGGTTAAGTAACTTGTCCCAGATTATCAGCTAGTGAGTGGTAGAGCCAAGATTCAAATCCAACATGGCTCCTGAGTCTGGTATTTCTGCCATCACATCCTTTGCTGCCCTACTGCCCTCCAAACTTGCCTCAATACTACTTTCCTCCAGCTTTGCTTTCCCTCATGTAGAAGTGGATCCTTCCTCCCTTCTACCTCTTTAAGTCCCACTGGCTCTTTAAGGCCAAAATCAAGTTCCACTCCCCATAAAAAACAAAAAACAAAAACAAACAAACAAACAAAAAATGCCTATGCCTACAGTTGTCTCCAATCATTTCTTCTTTGAATTTATAAAGTACTTCTAGTGAGTAAGAGGAGCCCTGGTGGTGCTGTGGTTACAGTATTTGTCTGCTAATCTAAAGGTGTATAGTCAAACCCAATAGTTGCTCTGTGTGAGAAAGATAAGACAGTCTATTTCCATAAAGATTTATAGCCTTGTAAGCCCAGGACAATTCTACTCTGTCTTGTACGGTTGCTATGAGTTGGAACTGACATAATGACAGCAGTTTGGTTTTTTGGGTTCTGGTTGGTAGAGTTCATTTAACACATCTAACGTATTACTTTGAAAATTATCTCTGTGTACATGTGTATTTGCATATGTGCATTTCTTCCTGATTTGGAGCAAAACCTTCCTGAAGATAGGCTGGTACATTGCCTTAATTGTGTTCATTTTCTCCACGGGACCAACCCCAGAGTCCAGAGCCATAGGAATACAGTAAACATCAGTTGCTTGATTAACCATTTGGATTGATGTCCCAACCCAAGACCACTCTTCTATACCATACCTGAAACACTTCTATTTTTACCCTTCCTCTCTTCTGCTAATATCTTAACTAAATCTCAAATGGCTTAAGTGTCTAATTTATAATATAATTATTGAATATTATAATAGTAAATATTCAATAATTTAAAACAAATCATTGAAGAATAGTACAAATGAACCCAATTGGACTATTACTTAAGAGGAAGATGATATGCTAGCATCCATATATTCTCTTAATTATAGCTTAGCTTTGAACCGTTTTTTTAACATCTGTCTTAGGTTGGATTCTTTATAGAGGCAAAAACAGTGAAGCTTATATAGGGCTCATGTGATTGCAGAAGCTGACACATCTCAAGTTTGTAGGTCAGATGTCAGGCTGGAGGCTTCCCCTGACCCATTTAGTTGTGGAGGCTGAAAAATCCAAGATCAGCAAGTAAAACAGAAGTCTCCTGGCTGTGGAGGCTAATGAATTCCAAGATAAACAGGAATTCATATGGCAGGCTGTTGGCTCAAGACTAGAGATCAGATGCTGACAAGTCAGATGTGGGATCCAGATCCAGAAAAAACCCAGAAAGCTTTGGCAGAACATCCATATATATTGGATATAAGTCACACCCCCAAGGAAACTCTCTTTCATCTGATTGGCTGCTTATAGCAGATCTCATCATGGAGGTGGTTGTATTAGATCTCGTCATGTAGGTGATTACATTACATCATGACTGCCAAACTATATCATAAGTGCCAAAGAGCTGAGAATCATGGCCCAGCCAAGTTGACACACTATTTTAACCATCACAGTCCACTTCTTGTCAACTTGGCAACTGTACACATCTCCTTAAACTACCCCACCCCCGTCTACTGAGTCAACATCTGCATTTTATTTAACAAGATGCCTAGGTGGTTTGTGTGCTCATTAAAGTTTGAGAAGCAGTGATGTAACCCAAATGGAGTGCATAAAACCAAAATGAAACCAAACTCACTGCCATCGAGTTGATTCTGTCTCACAGTGACCCCTTTGGATTTCCAAGGTAGAAAATCTTTACAGAAGTAGACTGTCCAGTCTTCCTTCCATGGAATGGCTAGTAGGTTTGAACTGCCAACTTTCTGGTTAGCAGTCAAATGCCTTAGGCACTACACCACCAGAGCTCCCTAATGGGGTGCATGTTGTTGTTGTTACATGCTATTGAGTCGGCCCCAACTCATAGCGACCCCCCCTTGGGTTGCTGAGGCAGTATCACTACGGAAGTAGATTGCCCAACATTTCTTCCGAGGAGTGGCTGGTGGGTTTAAACCGCCAGCCTTCTGGTTAGCAGTCAAGTGCCTTAGGCACTATGCTACCACAGCTCCTGTTTTCACCTTAAAGACTATTTTATCACAAATTAATATTGCAACTCCTGAGCTGTTAAAACTATATGAGTTATTTATATTTTTTCCAGATGAGAAAACTGTTAAACAATTTGTAAGTAGCAGGACTAGGAGTTTAATCCAGATCTTTTGATTCCAAAGCCTGTGCCATTAACATTGCCTTGCCTCTTCTCTAAGGAGAAATGAAATTATTTAGTCAAGTGCTTGTTGCCTCTTACCTGTCAGATCTCCCCTATCTCCCTGGTGCTCAAGCATGTCACTTCTGAAAGCCCAGTGATGCTCACTTAGGTGTTTCAAACAAGGTTATCTTGCTGAACACCATCTTCCTTTTCTTCAATCATAGACAAACCTATAATTTGTCCCATAGTCTCTTATTCTAGTAGGTCAATTGGAGGTTAACTCTGTTGTATGTTAATTTCCCCAGACATATTTGCCTTACCCAAGATTTTCTAAATGCAATCCTTCTGCTCAAAGAAAGTACTCTAGTGGGGGAAATTATAGACTTTGTAGCATGGGTGGGTGTATTTAAGGACAAAGAGGTGTGTGAATGGAATGTGGTGGCAGCTTTGGAAATCTCTCTTGGCATCTGTGAATCTTAACTCTTGGTTGACACTTACTTCATTTGAAGAAATCCAGATGTTTCAAAAAATAAAAACAAAAATGGAAATTAGAGGGTAAGGAGAAGAAGAGGAGTTAGAATGTCAGGATTGTGGATTTGAAGTTTGACTGACAATATTCCAGGCATAGAAGGAACATGAGTTTGGAGCCAGAGATGCGAGTGAACAGTCATCATGGAGATTATTTGCTCTCCCTTGATTATACCATTTAAAAATTTAAATTGGAGTTTTGTTTCTGAATTTGCTTTCAAGTTTTTATGATACACACTAATAAACTTGTAGGCTTATTGTGATAGATTTAGCAATGTCCCTTGATCTTAATTGCTTCATCTCTAAATTTGAGAGACACTTTTCAATTTGCTTCTGTTTCTCATCTCACAAGCACTGATTGATTTAGTTTCTCCTTTTCATTTTTACTAATAGGAATTGAATGGACCTGTTGATTCTTGTTAAGTCTGTTTTGATTTGGATAGCTTCATTTAAAATTGACAATTTTATTTTAAACTTTTGTTTATCCTATGGTTTTGTCTCCTGTATTAAGGCCACTCTTCAGATAATGAATTCACAATTATGAGTGCATTCATAATGCACTGGCCATGGTAGGTCTCCAATTGCTTTCCATTCTTTTTCTTATAGTTGTTATTTTAAGTTTTTATTTGTCTATTTATACTTCCCAAGTGTGTCTTGGAATTGGAGAGAGTATAATGTTGTACAGGAAAATAGCACCTTTGCAGGTATATTTGGACAGGTATAAAGTGAATGAAAAACAGTTTTATACCCTTATCCTAGAGTACCTGGCTGGTACAAATGGTTAAAGTAATGTGTTGCTAACTGAAAGGCTGGAGTTTTGAGTTCACCCAGAGGTGTTTTGAAAGAAAGGTCTGACTATCTATTTCTGAAAAAGTCAGCCATAGAAAATCCTATGGAGCACAGTTCTACTCTGACATACATGGGTCACCATCAGTTGGAATTAACTGGACAGTAATTGGTATACCCCATCCTAAATCAATTTAGAAGGTAATTATTTAGGAATAAAATGTAATAACAATGAAAATATGTTGTTAGTAAATGAGAAACATTCAGGCAAATCTGGTAGGTCAAATCAAGCTATTTTGATTCCAGTGATTTTTGTGTGTGTGTGTGTGTGAACAAGGATTTACCAAGTGCCATAATGAAGGTTGGAGACACATTTGTTCATTTATTGTTTGGAATGACTTCAAATTATGAACTAAGTGACTCAAAGGCTGATCAATAATCTTTCTTCTCCTAACATCTCTCCTTCTACAGTCTCCATCTGTACCTGTTTTCATGTATACATATTTATACATATATTGCTTAGTCTTAAAAACAAATCATTTTATAGAGAGAATGATTTGGAAATCTATGGCAATTACATTACTGAAGTAACACATTGCATTTATTATGTAATTAAAAGTGAAAAGTAGTAGTCTAGGGCTGGAAGATGGTGTCATACCTGTAGCCCACACATTTGTTCCCTCCAGCATCTTAATGCCTGAAAACTAGGTGCAGAAGTTTGAAGCAGGGATTCTAGGGCTGTCGACGGCTCGTTACGTTAGAGAAGGCCACATTTAGTGGAGAAGGAGGAAGAAAAAAAAAAAAAGAAGAAGAAGAAGAAGCAGGGTAAACATCTGAGAAAAATTAAAGTAAATGAACTGACCAGCAGTGGGTGAGATGGTGACACAGAAATGGAAAACTCTAAACAATACCAGAGAAAACCGTGGAGGAAATAAGAAAGCAGAAACACTAGGTAGTCAATGGTGGCTTCGGGGACTTAGACTTACCCACAACAGCAGCTTCTGACAGTAACCTTGGGAGCTGAGCTGAGTAAGTGGACAACATTTCTAGAAACAGAGCAGAAACCCCTCTGGTTCAGGTCACCACTGAGCTGGGAGCAGAAAGGAAGAAGGGATGAAACACACCACATGTAGGCAGGCCCTGGGATGAGCTCACAGCATAGGGCTGGGATCCAGCTCTTCCAGGACAGCTTTTTGGCACAGAGGGGTCTGGCGTATGGGATTTTTGCAGCTATCAGACCCAAGTGGAAAGTAGCTGCCCCCTAACTATTGGGGTCTTTGCCAATTTTGCACTGTGGGTCTATGAATAACAACAAAATGTCATCATTGGTAGCTGTCCCAAGCAGACTCAAAACAAAACCCGGGAACCAGTGCTAACCACAGAAATACGGAAAGCAGGGACTCACTACTGGTGCCTTGTTTTTTTTTTTTTTTCCTTTTTCTTTTTCTTTTTCCCCTTCTCCCCTGTCTCAGCCAATAGAAAGACATTAAGCCACTACAACACCTACTCGTCCCAACTCTAAATCCCCTTCATGAAGAACAGAGACCTGCATCCACATCCCCACAGTGATTCCATCAACGCAAAGAAAACTTCAGAGCAACCCAGCACACATGAATTAATAACCAAAAAATAAAATACACCAGCTCCACCCTTGAAAAATTATTTAAACATAAAATAAAGGGAAAACAAATCAATACATAACTAACAGTTAAAGACAACAACTTCAAAATGTCTAGGAAAAAACAGGCAGTCTCAAATCAAACAAAAAAACAGGATAAGGCAATAGAAATAAACTCCCAAACAAAAATCTCATTAAACATGGAAGAAGAGGAGGCAATAGAATTATCCAAGAAGGAATTTGGAAGATATGTTTATGGAACGCAACAAGAGCTTAAGGAAACTTCAAACAGAGCCAAGGAGAAGAGAGTCAGAACCCTGGAAGAACTCAAGAAAACCATTCAAGAACAAAATAACAAGATTAATGCATAATCAGAACTCATACAAAAACAGCAGTTAGAAATCCAGAAGATGAACACAAAAATTACAGAATTACACAACACAGTGGAAGCACAGAAGAGTAGGCTAGAGCTGGCTGAAGAATGCATTTCCCAGCTAGAAGAAAAATCCCTTGATACCAGCCTGTATGAATTAAAATTAGAACAAAGATTTAAGATAAATGAAGAGAACCTAAGAGTTATATGGGACGACATGAAAAGAAACAGCATATGCCTCACTGGGATATCAGAACAAGAAGAGATGAAAAAGAAAAAACATTGAGAAAATTGTAGAAGATTTGCTAACAGAAAAATTCCCCCATTTCATGAAGTAAGAAAAGATATTTGTCCATGAAGCTCAAAAAACCCCATACAAGATAGATCCCAAGAGAAAGTCACCAAGACATATTGTTGTTGTTTGCCATCGAGTCGGCCCCAACTCATAGCGACCCCTCCTTGGGTTTCGGAGGCAGTATCACTATGGAAGTAGGATTGCCCAACCTTCCTTCTGAGGAGTGGCTGGTGGATTTGAACCGCCAGCCTTCTGGTTAGCAGTCAAGTGCCTTAGGCACTATGCTACCAGAGCTCCTCACCAAGACATATCATAATCAAATTCTCCAAAACCAAAGACAAAGAAAGAATCTTGTGAACAGCTGAAAGTGAATAAGACTTGAAACACTTAACTGATAAAGATCAAAGTCTACAACCTTCAGTATAGATTACACCTCAACATAAAGAAAACTAAAATCCTCACAACTGGACCAATAAGCAACATCACAATAAATGGAGAAAAAATTTGTTGTCAGGGTTAGCAGTCAATAAATTAAATGACATATAGCATCGGGAAAATCTGCTGCAAAAGACCTTTTAAAGTGTTAATGAGCAAAGATATCACTTTGATGACTAAGGTACACCTGACCCAAGGCACGGTATTTTCAATAGCCTGATATGCATGTGAGAGCTGGGCAATGAATAAGACTGCAGAAGAACTGATGTGTTTGAATTGTGGTGCTGGCAAAGAATAATGAATGTACCATGGACTGCCAGAAGAATGGACAAGTCTACTCTGGAGGAAGTAGAACCAGAACATTCTTTATAAGTGAGAATGGCCAAATTTTCTCATACTTAGGTCATGTTGTCAAAAGGGACCAGTCCCTGGGGAATGATACCATGCTAGGTAAAGCAGAGGGTCAGCAAAAAAGTGGAAGATCCTCAGCAAGATGAATTGACACAGTAGCTGCGATGTGTGGCTTAAGCATGGAAAGGATTGTGAGGATGGCACAGGACTAGCCAGTGTTCTGCTCTCTGCCCATAAGGTTGCTATGAGTCAAAACGAACTTGATGGCATCTAACAGCAACAACAACCCAATTTCATGATGCTGAGATTGGAGGAATGATGGTCACTTTTTCCACATTTTTCCATTGATATATTCAGAGTCCGGGCTCCCATGGTCTCCTCAGGCCCCCTTCCTACTGCTTGGTATCATGCTTAGGCATGGAAATCTTCCCCTGGCCTATCTATCACCCTAGCAATCAATCAACAATAGCATTTAATACAACCCAGCTGATATCTCTGAAGTATGGCCATCTCTCTTTTTTTCTTGAAAATTCTGCATCCTGCTCTCTCTTTCCTTCCTACCAACATTAAGGAATCCTCTCTTAATCTTAGAGAAACCTATCTTTTTCATGTTTATGCCTCTCCTCTTAGTCTTTTGGGAAATAAAGCTGGGATTTCTGCTGGACACTCCATCACTATTCTGCTGGGAGGGCTGACCATGGACTTGAATGGGAGTAGGGGAGCGAATGGATCAGAGGCAGATACAGAAGGATATCTCAAATAGAGGAATAACACCTTGAAATTCCATCTTTGTGCACATCCTAGGATTTAGTTATGCATACTTCATTTTGTAAGAACTGTTCAAAACACTGTGCTGATGACTTTTTCTTCAAGTTGAGGAGAGCAAGCAATGTGAAACCAACAAGCGTTCATCCACTTTCTGTCACTTATCAAGTAGTAGAAGAGACACAAATTGTAAGCTGTGCAGTGAAATTACCTTTCTGTTATGAGTTTCTAAGGACAATTAATTTTAGGTGACTGGAAAATATAGTGTGGAAAAAAATGGATTGTTAAGTAGCTATACAAGGCCAAGGTTTCCTCCCCCCCACCCACCTAATAAGGCATTTGAAGCCTTACCTTTAAAATATACTCTTTATTAATGTGAATTGCATCTGCAGTGTGACAAATATTTTTCAAAAACAAAGAATTTTCATGGAGGGAAATCAAATCAGAATTAAATGGATGGGTGGAAATCCTTTCATTGCTACAATAATAGGATAATTTATGTAATACCTCAAGCATCAAAATCTTTTAATAGCTTTTTGAAATACAAAAGAAAAATCAGTTATGCCTGTTCTCTCCTTCACTGAGTGTTTACTTAAAAAATTCTTTGTTCAGTTAATGTTTTCTTGAAAAATAATAGCAGCCCTGTCTGGAATGGAGAGAACTGGATTCTTAGCGCTTTTCTCTTCAGAAATTTCTACAACAATTTTTGGGGAAATGTTTTCCTGGTGATAATCTTTTTTTCTTCCAGTATCATATAATAGCTTATGATATTGCATACTATTTTAAGTTTTTATCACTTCTTCAAATCTGATGCCTAAACTTTGATCAGATTTCACTCTTTTTGTTTTAGATTAACTGTTTGCCATACTCTCAACACCTTATCTCTAGATGTCCATGGTAGCCTCGTAGAGCAGTGCTTCACAAATTATCTATGGTGAAGGATCAAGTTTCTAAACTCATACTCTAGATTCATGTATTAATCTCCCTATAAAGTGAAAATAAACAGACCATACTTTGGATGTTCTAGTGTCTGTTATTTCTGCCCCTCCCTGCATACCATCTTAGATGCTACTGCAGTATAATTAACCTTCCTAAAACACTACTGTCTAAAATGAAATTACCACTCAGAGATCAAGAACCTGGTGGCACAGTAGTTAAATGCTCAGCTGCTAACTAAAAAGTTGGCAGTTAGAATCTACCAGTGGCTCTCCAGGAGAAAAAACCTGTGATCTGCTTCTGTAAAGATTATAGTCCACGGAACTATACAGGGAATTTCTGCTCTACCAATGTAGGGTCATTGTGAGTTGGGATGGACTCTACAGCACACAACAACAATCACTTCAATTTTCCCTCAGAATATCTGTTACTAACCCTGTTTTTCAGGCTAAGAGCTTGAACTCTTTGTTATTCTTTTCCTTACATTAATTAGATTGTCACTAAAGTCTACAACTTCTTCCTCCAAGTGGTTTTCAATCCATTGCTGTCTTCACCATACACTGGATGCCTGTAAAACCTGCCTGTACGTTCATTCTTGGGCACATTAGGTCTAAACCCAGAGGGAGAGACTTGGAAAATGGCCAAATTAACCACTTTTGATCTATATTTGGTGTACATTATCATAATACTGATATAATGCACACACTGTACTTTGCTTATTTCTAGAGTGACTGAGGCCTGCAGCAATTTTGAGGAAATTTGAGACCCGTGCACCTGGCTGAATGATCTCCCTCTAAATAACCCAAGGTCTCTCCGTTTGTGGGGATTGGCCTAAAATGAGTTACAGTCACCAGAAAATTTTTTAGTAGGGAAATAAATTAGAGTGGTAATAATCATAACAATTATATAATAAATGTTAAAGACTGTATGTTCAAAAAAAATAAAAAATAAATAAAAACATAAAATAAAATAAAACCTGCCTGTCTCCCATTTTCTCTGTTCCATGGCACCTTGTCAATATTGCAGTCACCATAAGATGGTTGTGTGATGGCATAGGCCAGAAATATTGAACCCATGCCTGCACTTACCTTTGAAACTATGAGGAAGCCTCTCTATGCCCTTCCACCATTCCCCAAGTGATAAGGTATGGGAAGGTAGTAGGAGTGACTAGATACTAACTTTTTAATTTGGATGCTCAGGAAATAAATGAAACTTGAATATTATGACAACTTTTTGGTGCTCAGGACAGATTCTGCCAGGATAACTGCTTGGAGCTCTGCCCATGGGATTGCATAATAGGTGGGCTAAGGTAGGCAAATAACATATATTCTGAATTGAAATTTTGATAGGTGCTTCCCACAATACAAACAACCACAGTTTCCATAAAACTACTGTTAGAATATGCAAAGTCTGAGAGCTCTAGGACTTCAAACTATGCCTTACGCTTTTGCTGTGCTGGATTGGCAAGTGGGCCACAACCATAGGGGCAGCAGTCCAGAAAGGTCATTATGATGTGCAACTCTGGAAGGGCCAGTTGGGGGGTGATGAAGAGAGCATACTCCTGGAAATTTACTGACTCAGCCTCCCCACTCTGCTCAAAAGGTTTGTGAAGATTAAATGATGATAAGTAAAACATGTTGTACAATTTTAGGCACATAGTGAGAGCAAATGTCCATCCTCTTTGCCCTCATAAAGATAATTTAGAACTGACCCTTCATTTAATAGTTCAGAAAGCTGAAGTCCAGGGCTCAGAACTCTGGACCAAGTTATTTTCATATTGTAAGTTCAGAAAGTAGAGTTCAGAGAAGTTAGAGGACTTCCCCAAGATCACACATCTACAAGCTGCTGGAGCCAAGCATTTCCTTGAAAATGTTGGGTGTCTAAATTTTCTAACACCTAACAATATGCTTTCTCTGAAACTTCATCCTGATTCTCTGTGGGATATTTTTCAAAGCAGCATGTGGCAGTTATGGTGATGTTGTTAGAAATAGATAAATCTTTCATATAGGGTTATTTCACCTGTAAATGAGAAAGCAGACTGATTACAAATACTAGAAGCACTGTTATGTAGGAAAGGCTGAAGATTGTTGTGGTTTTACCCCACAAGGTGGAAATAGGATCAAAGTTTAACAATTACAAGGAAGGAAATTTTCATTCACCCCAAAGAAGAAATTTCTAAGTAAGCTACCCAATAATTAAACAATTGCCTCATGTGGTCTTGAACTACCCAAATGCAGATCTATTTATTAACCCACCAGAAACCTATCTATTCTGGCTGAGCCAGAGAAAATCCTCCTGTTAAACCAAATGTTCTTTAAGGTATTTTCCAAATCCAAGTTCCTAGAAATCTACTGCTAAATGACTTTCTTCTCCCTTATTAGTAATTTATCTCTGTAAGTTCTCTCCACATATAATTCCTTGTTATCTGATTAGTATTAAAGAAATTATTTCTAAATGAAATCTTAACCACTATGATTTTATTTCAACTAGACATAATTTAGTGTTATGGATTAAATTGTGTCTCCCCAAAATATGTGTTGCATATCATAACCCCTATACCTGTGGTATTTGCAATGTATCAGTTGCTGGTCTTGTAAAATTCTATCACGTGATCTCTGGTGTTACTTCTATCACCAAAAACATATTTTCCAGTTACCAATCCTCTTCTTTGTTTCCAGCTTTCATATTCCAATCACCTGTAATTATGAATGCATTTTGATTGTGTGTTTGATCAACTTCAGACTGCAGAATTTGGTAAAAATCTTCAATTTCTTCATATTTGACATTAGTGGTTGGGTATAAATTTAAACATTAGTCATACTGACTGTTTTTCCTTGTAAGAGTATGGATTTTATTTCATCACTGACAGTGTCATACATCAGGATAGATCTTAAAATGTTCTGTTTGACAATGAATGCAATGTCATTCTTCTTCAATTTGTTATTTCAGGCATAATAGACTACATGTTTGTCAGATTCAAAATGGCCAATACCAGTCCATTTGAGCTCATCAGTTCCTAGAATATCAATCTTCATGTGTTCCATTTAATTTTTGATGACTCCCAATTTTCTTAGGTTCATACTTTCTACATTCCATGTTCCAATTATTAATGGATATTTGCAGCTGTTTCATCTCATTTTGGTTTGTGCCACATTAGCAAGTGGAGTTCCTGAAAGCTCTACTCCACTCACATTCTTAATAAGGTTGACTCTACTTTGAGGAGGCAGCTCATTCCCAGTCCTACTTTGAGTGCCTTCCAACCTGAGGGAGGCTCATCTTCTGGAACAAAATCAGACTATGTTCCACAACTATTTATAAGGTTTTTACTGGCCATTTTTTTTTTTTTTTTTTCAGAAGTAGATAACCAGAACTTCCTTCCTTGTCTGTCTTTGTCTGGGAGCTCCACTGAAATCTGTCCACCATGGGTGACTCTACTGGTATTTGACATACCAGTGGCATAGCTTCTGGCATCATAACTACATGTAAATCACCACAGTGTGACAAGTTGACAGATGACTGATGGACTGTACACATGTACCTCACCAGATGGAATACACAGGAATCAAATTGACTACATTTGTGGAAAGAGGTGATGGAGAAACTCAATATCATCAGTCAGAACAAGGTCAGGGGCTGACTGCAGAACATACCATAAATTCTTCATATGCAAGTTCAAGCTGAAGCTGAAGAAAAAAACAAGTCCATGAGAACCAAAGCATGACCTTGAGTATATCTCACCTGAATTTAAAGACCCTCTGAAGAGCAGATTGAATATATTGAATACTAATGACAGAAGAAGGAAACATGACTTTTATTTAAAAGACATGAACGACTGAAAAGACCAAAATCGATATCAGAAGAGACTCTGAAACTTACTCTTGAGTGTAGAGTACATAAAATGAATGGAAGAAATGATGAAGTAAGAATGCTGAACATATTTTAAAAGGGGGTTTAAGAATACAAAGTGAAGTATTATGATGACATATACAAAAATTGGAGCTCTTGTAGCATAGTGCCTAAGGCACTTGACTGCTAACCAGATGGCTGGCAGTTCAAACCCACCAGCCACTCCTCAGAAGGAAGGTTGGGCAATCTACTTCCGTAGTGATACTGCCTCGGAAACCCAAGGAGGGGTCGCTATGAGCAAGTCCAACTCGACGGCACATAACAACAACAACACAACATACAAAAACTTGAAGTTAGAAAACCAAAAAAGAAGAATATGGTCAGAATTTCTCAAGCTAAAATAACTGAAGAAAATTTTCAAGCCTTGAGCTGTAATATTGAAGGATTCTATGGGGAAAATATTGAACAACACAGGAAACATCAGAAGAAGATGGAAGGAATCACTGTACCAAAAAGAATTGGTCTACGTTCAACCATTTCAAGAAGCAGAATTTGACCAAGAACCAATTGCACTGAAAGATAAAATCCAAGCTTCAATGAAGGCACTGTTGATAAACAAGCTTCCAGGAATTAATGAAATATAAAATGAAATATTTCCACAGACAGATGAGATGCTAACTCATCTATGCCAAGAAATTTGGAGGAAAACCACCTGGCCCACTGATGAGAAGAGTTCTGTATTTGTGTCTATCCCAAAGAAAGATGATCCAACAGTATGAGGACATTATCAAACAATATCATTACTATCACATGAGAGTAAAATTTTGCTGAAAATAATCCAAAACTGTTGCAGCAATATATTGACAGGGAACTGTCAGAAATTCAAGATGGATTCAGAAGCACACACAGAAGGAGGGATGTAATTGCTGATATCAGGTGGACATTGACTGAAAGCAAAGAATACCAGAAATATGTTTACCTGTGTTTTATCGATTATGCAAAGGCATAAGACTGTGTGGATCAGAACAAACTATGGATAATATTGCTAAGAACGTGAATTCCAGAACACTTAGACGTGCTCATGAAGAACCAGTCCATAGGCAAAAAGGCAGTCATTTGAACAAAATAAGGTGATACAGTGTGGTTTAAAGTCAGGAAAAGGGTGCATCAGGGTTGTTTCCTTCCGTCACACTTATTCAATCTATAAAAAAATCTATAAAATCCAAAAAACTCAAAACCACTGCCATCAAGTCATTTCAGACTCATAGTGACCCCATTGACTTTCCAAGGTGGTAAATATTTACTTCAGTTTTACCCATCTTCCTTCTGAGGAATGGCTGGTGGAATTAATTAATAACCAAAACCAATTGCTAACCTTCTGGTTAGCAGTCAAATGCCTTAGGCCCTCCACCACCAGAGCTATGCTGAGCAAATAATCCAAGAAGCTGGTCGATATGAAGAATACAGCATCAGGATTGGAGGAAAATCATTAATAACCTGTGATATACACATGATACAACTATTTTTGCTGAAATTGGAGAAGACTTGAAGCACTTACTACTACTTACTGATGAAGATCAAAGACTACAGCCTTCAGTACAGATTATACCTCAACATAAAAAAAAAAAAAAAAAAATCTTCACAACTGGGCCAATAAGGAACATCATTCAAAACCAAAACAAGATTGAAGTTGTTAAGAATTTCATTTTACTTGGATCCACAATAAACATCCATGGAAGCAACTGCCAAGAAATCAAATGATGTCTTCCATAAGTCAAGTCTGCTTTAAAAGATCTCTTTAAAGTGTAAAAAAAAAGCAGAGATGGCATTTTGAGGATGAAAGTGTGCTGGTTACAAACCAGGGTATTTTTCAATGGCCTCATAAGCATGTGAAAGCTGGACAGTGAATAAGGAAGCCCAAGGAAGAATTGATTCATTTGAATTATGGTGTTGGTGAGGAAAATTCAATATATTATTATCTGCTAGAAAAAGAAACAAATCTGTCCTGTAAGGAATACAGCCAGGGGGAAGATGGCATCTTACCTGTAGCCCACACGTTAGTTCTCTCTAGCATCTTAATTGGGAGCTCTGGTTGCATAGTGCCTAAGGAATTTGACTGCTAACCAGAAGGCTGGCAATTCAAATCCACCAGCCATTCCTCTGAAGGAAGTTTGGACAATCTACTTTCATAGTGATATTGCCTTGGAAACCCAAGGAGGGGTCGCTATGAATTGGATCTGACTTGATGGCAGTTTAACATCTTAATACCTAAAAAACTAGGTGCAACAGTTTGAAGCAGGGATTCTGGTGCTCTGAACAGTTCATTAAGTCAGAGAAGGCCAAACTCAGGGGAGTAGGAGAAGAAAGGAGGGAGAGGAAGTGTAAATAGCTGGAAAGAATAAAAATAAATGAACCTGACCTGTGGAGCGCCAACTGGCCGGTGAGTCAGGTCATTGGAGGACTGTCTGGTGCAGTGAAGAGAATGCACACAAGGATCTGTGGCCACTCCATGGATCTACCTTCAGCACCCTCTTTTATTGGTAAATTTGGGACCACTGGGAGGGTGGCATTTCTGAGAAGTGGAGCAGAGACCCCTCTGGCTCTGGGTGCCACTGAATTGGAAGCAGAGAGGGAAGCATGCTGCAGGTGGGTGGGCCCTGGGGCAAATTCATGGTGAGGGTCAAGGCAGCTATTCCAAGACAGCTTTTTGGCATAGAAGAAAATGGAGTGCAGGGTTTTTGTGGCTGTCTGAACCTGGTGGAAAGTGACAGCTTCCTAACCATTGGGGTCTTTTGCCAAACTTGAGCTGTGGGCCTGTGAATAACAGTATAATGTCATCATTAGCAGCCTACTCAAAGCCCTGGCTATGGCCCATGGCTATGGGCACCTTGGACCTTTTTTTTTTTTTTTTCACTTTCCTTCCTCTTTCATCTAATGACTCATCTAATAGAAAAACCAAATTAAGCCACCACAACACCTGCTGACTTGAATCCTAAACCCTTCATGACAAACAGAGACCTGCAACCACATTCCACACAGTGATTCCATTATCACAAAGAAAACTGCAGAGCAACCCAGCACACATGAATTAATAACCAAAAAAATAAAATACACCATCTCCACCTTTCAAATATATTAAATCATCAAATCAAATCAAAACAAATCAATACATAACTAACAGTTAAAGACAACTTTAAATAGCTAGGAAGCAACAGGCAACCTCAAATCAAACAAACAAAAAAAAAAAAAAAAAAAAAACAGGATAAGACAATAAGAATAAAATCCCAAACAAGAGTCTCATTACACATGGAGGAAGAGAAGGCAATAGAATTATCCAAGAAGGAATTTAGAAGGTATGTTTATGGAACTTGACAAGAGCTTAAGGAAGCCCCAAACAGAACCAAGGAGAACACAGTCAGTATCCTGGAAGAATTCAGCAAAACCATTCAAGAACAAAATAACAAGATTAACACAATCAGAACTCATACAAAAACAGCAGTTAGAAATCCAGAAGATGAATACCAAAATTACAGAATTACACAACACAGTGGAAGCACAAAAGAGTAGGCTATAACTGTCTGAAGAATGCATTTCCCAACTAGAAGATAAATCCCTTGACACCAGCCTGTATGAAGAAAAAAGCCTATATCTTAAATCAGGACAAAGATTTAAGATAAATGAAGAGAACCTAAGAGCTATATGGGATGACATGAAAAGAAACAACATATGTCTCACTGGAATTCCAGAACAAGAAGAGGCAGGGGAATAAATAAAGAGAGAGAAAGAGAGAAAATTGAAGACTTACCAACAGAAAACTTCTCCCATATCATGAAGGAAGAAAAGATATTTGTCCAAGAAGCTCAGAGAACCCCATACAGGATAGATCCCAAGAGGAAAACACTGAGGCATATCATATTCAAACTCTCCAAAACCAAAGACAAAGAAAGAATCTTGTGAGTTGCCTGGCACAAAAGAAATATCACTTATAATAACCAAACAGGCTGAGTTCTGATTACTCAGCAGAAACCATGCAGGGAAGAAGGCAATGGGACAACATATATAAAATATTGAAGGAAAAGAACTTCCAACCAAGAATCATATACCCAGCCAAACTGTCCATCAAATATGAGGGTGAAATCAAGACATGCTCAGAAAAACAGAAATTAAGGGATTTTGTGAAAAGCAGACCAACCCTACAAGAAATGCTTAAGGAAGTCCTTCCAATAGAGCCCACAACAGAGAACAACAAGATCAGGACACATAACATCAACACTAAAACCAAATAGAAATAGAAATAGAAGCTCAAAATAAGACCATAAAACATTGTACACTGAAAAACAAGGAAGTCAATCCGCACATGACACCAGCAACAAAGCAAGTAGAAGGAATAACAGTTCTAGGTACAAACTTCCAAATGGAGAGAAAAGCAGCACAATATTCTCATAGAACAGACTGTTCCAAAAATATTGTTGTTGTTGTTATGTGCCATCAAGTCAGACCCAACTCATAGTGACCCCTCCTTGGGTTTCCAAAGCAGTATCACTATGGAAGTAGATTGTGCCATCTTCCTTCTGAGAAGTGTCCAGTGGGTTTGAACTGGCAGCCTTCTGGTCAGCAGTCAAGTGCTTTAGGCACTATGCTACCAGAGCTCCTGTTCCAAAAATATAGAGACAAGAATTCACTCCAAGGTAACCACAGAGAAAATTAACAATCCCTGTAAGCAAACCCAGAGGGAGGGAAAACATATGGGTTTAGTAAGCACAAAACCAACAATAAAGAAGAAAAGAGAGGAAACAATTGACAACAAAATGAACCCAGCACAGAAAAGTATATGGACCAAGGAAACTCCAACAACATGACAAAAAAGCACAATAGAATGACAGCAATCAATTCATACCTATCACTAATTACACTCAATGTGAATGGATTAATGCACCAATCAAGAGAAAGAGAGTGGTAGACTGGATAAGAAAAGAAGACCCATTGATACGCTGCCTACAAGAGACCCACCTTAGACACAAAGATAAAAGCAAATTAAAAGTTAAGGGGTGGAAAAAATATACCAAGCTAACAGTAAGCACAAAAGAGCAGGAGTGGCAATATTAATTTGTGATAAAATAGTTTTTAAGGTGAAAACAGGAGCTCTGGTAGCATAGTGCCTAAGGCACTTGACTGCTAACCAGAAGGCTGGTGGTTCAAATCCACCAGCCAATCTTCAGAAGGAAGGTTGGGCAATCTACTTCCATGGTGATACTGCCTCAACAACCCAAGGAGGAGTCACTATGAGTTGGGGCCGACTCAACGGCACATAACAACAACAACAAGGTGAAAAAACATAAGAGACAAAGAAGGTCACTATATGATGCTGAAAGGGTCAATTGACCAAGAAGTCATTATGATAGTAAATATCTATGCACCCAATGAAAGTGCTCCAAAATATGTGAAGCAAATATTAATTGAATTGAAAGGGAAAACAGACAACTCTACAACAGTAGTAGGAGACTTTAACATACCACTTTCAAGGAGGGACAGGTCAACTAGAAAAAAACTCAACAAAGATACAGAAACTCAACAACACAATCAACCAACCTGACCTTGTAAATGCATACAGAGCACTCCACCCAACAAAAGCACAATTCATATTCTTCTGCAGTGCACATGGATCATTCTCCAGAATAGATCATATGTTAGGACATGAAACAAGGCTCAATAAATTAAAAAATACTGAAATACTATAAAGCATCTTCTCAGGCCACAATGCTATAAAATTAGAAATTAATAATTGGAAGATCAAGGAAAAAACATCAAATGTGGAAGTTGAATAATACATTGCTCAAAAACTACTGGGTAATAGAAGGAATAAAAAGTGAAATAAAAAAATTCCTAGAAACAAACAAGAATGAAGATACATCTTAGCAAAACCTATGGGACACAGTGACAGCAGTACTCAGAGGTCAGTTTATAGTAATAAATGCATACATTAAAAAAGAGATAAGAAACAAAATCAACACTCTAACTCAAGAAGTCCAACAATTAGAAAAAGAACAACAAAAGAATCTGTTCTGGTTTCCTAGTACTGCTCTGATAAGAATATCTCACAAATGGAATGGCTTTGACAAACAGGAGTTTATTCTCTTACAATTTGGAGGCTTTCAGTCCAAGTTCAAAGTGCCAGGCTCTAGGGACTGGGTGAAAGCCCCTCAACCTTGGGCTTCAGCTCTGCCTCCTGCTCCCGGCCCACTGGAGCTAGAGGCGTTTCTTCACTCAGACATCTGCTGGTTGCTGAGGCTGCCAAGCCCAAGATTGACAAGTAAAATGGCACAGTCTCGATGTTACCAACCCAGACAGCAGGCCATTAATTTAAGTCCATTGTAAGTCCCAAGGTCAGCAAAGCATGGCAGGCTGCTGAACAATGACATGGGTACATGCAGGGTCCAGGCATGCCATAAACTAGAGACCATTCCCAAAGCTGTTTCTTATATATGAAAAGCAAACCACACACCCAAAGGCTGCTCCCAGTAGATTCCACCATGGAGCTGATTATCAGTCTCATCATGGAGAATACTACATCTAGCTGCCCAGCCACTCAACCAGGCCTAGCCAAGTTGACACACAAACTGAATTTCCACAGAATCCTACAGTATCTAGAAGTAATGAAATAATAAAGATCAGAGCAGAAATAAGTGGAACAGGAAACAAAACAACAATAGAGAAAATCAACAAAACAAGAATCTGGTTCTTCAAAAAGATAAACAAAATTGCCAAACCATTGGCAAATCTAACAAAAGAAAATAAATAGATGAGGCAAATTACAAGAATAGTTAATTAAAAGGGTGCCATCACAACAGAACCAACTGAAATAAAAAAGATACTGACAGAATATCATGAAAAACTGTGCTCCAGCAGATTTGAGAACCTAAAAGAGATGGACAAGTTTCTAGAATCACAAGACATACCTAAACTATCCCAGTCGGAGATAGAATACTTGAACAGACCCATAACAGAGGAAAAAATTAAACAGGTCATAGAAAAACTTCCCACAAGAAAAAGTCCTGGCCCTGATGACTTCACTGAAGAATTTTGCCAAACATTCAGGAAGGAGTTGACACCTATACTATTCAAGATATTCCAGAACATAGAGAAAGATGGAATACTTCCAAACTCATTTTATGAAGCAAGCATAACACTAATACCAAAACCAGGGAAAGACACCACTGGAAAGGAAAACTACAAATCAATAGGCTTCATGGACATAGATGCAAAAATCTTCAACATAATCCTAGCCAAAAGAATCCAAGAATGTATCAAAAAAACAATACATCCTGACCAAGTGGGATTCATACTTGGTATGCAAGAATGGTTCAACATCAGGAAAACAATTAATGTGATCCACTGCATAAACAAAACAAAACAAACCAAAAGAACCATATGATCATATCAATCAACATAGAAAAGGCATTTGATAAAATACAATACTTGTTCCTGTTCAGAACTCTCAGCAAAATAGGGATGGAAGGGAAATTCCTCAACATAATAAAAGGCATATATGCAAAATCAATGGCCAACAATATTAATGGAGAAAGACTCAAAGCACTCCCCTTACTAATGGGAACCAGACAGGGATGCCCTGTATCCCCACTTGTATTTAACATCGTATTGGAAGTCCTGTTGTTGTTGTTATGTGCCGTTGATGTGGCCCCGACTCATAGCCACCCCTCCTTGGGTTTCTGAGGCGGTATCACTACGGAAGTAGATTGCCCAACCTTCCTTCCAAGGAGTGGCTGGTGGGTTTGAACCACCAGGCTTCTGGTTAGCAGTCAAGTGCCTTAGGCACTATGCTACCAGAGCTCCTTTGGAAGTCCTAGCCAGGGCAATAAGGCAAGAAAGAGAAATAAAAGGCATCCAAATTGGCAAAGAGGAAGTAAACCTATCTCTATTTGTGGATGACATGATCCTATACATAGAATACCCAAGAGACTCAGCAAAACAAAACAAAACAAACAAACAAACAAACAAACAAAACTACTGGAACTAATAGAGAGGTTCAGCAAAGTGGCAGGATACAAGGTCAATATACAAAAATCAGTTGGATTCCTCTACACCAACAAAAAGACCTCTGAAAAAAAAATAAGGGAAACAATACCAATTATAATAGCTACTAAAAAAAGATAAAATATCTAGGAACAAATGTTACCAGAGACACAAAAGACTTTTACAAAGAAAGCTATAAAACACTACTATAGGAGACAAGGGATCTACATAAATGGAAGAACCTGCTTTGCTCATGAATAGGAAGACTGAATATTGTGAAAATGTCAATACTAACTAAAACAATCTACACATTTAATGCAATCCTGATCCAGATACCAATAAATTTTTTTAATGACATGGAAAAACCAATTACTAACTTCATATGGAAAGGAAAGAAACATTGGATAAGCAGAGCACTACTGAAGAAAAAGAACAAAGTGGGAGGTCTCACACTCCTGGATCTTAGAACTTAGTATACAGCCACAGTAGTCAAAACAGCATGGTATTGGTACAATGCTAGACAGATAGACCAATGGAATAGAATCATAAACCCAGAAATAGACCCACCCATCTATGGACAGCTGATCTTTGACAAAGGTTCAAAACCCATTAAATGGGGAAGAGACAGCCTTTTCAATAAATGGTGTTGGCAAAATTGGATATCCACTTGCAGAAAAATGAAACAAGACCCATATTTCACCCCACACACAAAAACAAACAAGTTAGATGAAAGACTTAAATGTAAACCCCAAAACTATAAAATCCATCAAAGAAAAAATAAGAGCAAAACTAGGAGCCTAATTTACAGCATAAATAGATTATCAAACATAACCCAGAATACATGGGAGGCAAAAGAGAAGCTAGATGATTGGGACCTTTTAAAAATTAAATTCTTATGTGCATCAAAAGAATTCTCCAAAAGGGTAAAAAGAGAACCTACAGATTGGGAGAAATATGTGTCTATGACATATCTGACAAAGGGCTTATCTCCAAAATCTATAGAAAACTTCAACATCTCAACATCAAAAAGACAAATAACCCAATTCACAAATGGGCAAGAGACATGAACAGACACTTCACTGAAGACGTTATGCTGGCAGCCAACAAACCATGAGGAATTGCTCATGATCTTTAGTCATTAGAGAGGTGCAAATCAAAACAATGATGAGATATCATCTCACATCAGCAATAATAGCAAAGTTCAACAAGACAGAAAGTAGCAAATGCTGGCGAGGTTGAGGAGAGACTGGAACTCTCATATATTGCTGGTGGGAGTGTAAAATGGTACAACCATTGTGACAAATGGTTGGCATTTCCTTAAAAAACTGAAAATAGAAATACCATTTGACCCAGCCATTCCATTACTAGGAGTATATCCTAGAGAGGTGCAAGGCAGGAGACAAACAGACATATGCACACCTATGTTCATCATGACACAATTTACTATAACAAAGATGGGAAATAACCTAAATGTCCACCAGCAGATGAATGGATAACCAAATTATGGTACATTCACACAATGAAATACTATGCTACATTAAAGAACAATGAAGGATATGTGAATCATCTCACAACATGGATGAGCCTGGAAGTCATCATGCTGAGTGAAATATAAGTCAATCACAGAAGGACAAATATTGTATGAGCCCATTACTGTAAAAAGACAAGGAAGGGTTTGCTTAAGGAAGGGAACCCACTTTGTAGGTTACTGGGGTGGGGAGGGATGGGCAAGAAATAATT
Source organism: Orycteropus afer afer (assembly GCF_000298275.1). Classification (NCBI taxonomy): domain Eukaryota; kingdom Metazoa; phylum Chordata; class Mammalia; order Tubulidentata; family Orycteropodidae; genus Orycteropus; species Orycteropus afer. The sequence goes on from NW_006921720.1 coordinate 3,940,391, forward strand.
TCAGGCTAGTTGGGGGCACACACTGAGGTGGGTAAGGGGAAGGATGGTATGGAAAGAGTCTGTGACCACCATTGTAACATTGGGGAAAGGGAGGACACCGAATTGTGCAATAAGATATAGACAATAGAGGTTAATACCAGTATGTCCACAATACTGCATTACCATTAACACCAAACACCAGGCTACAGATAAATACATAAACATCTGAGAAGATCAGATGGTGGTCAGTGAACAGGATTATACTCTAGACCAAGGATAGATTCAGCTGAGGCTAATCTTGCACAGATACCAGTGATACAAAATACCCACAATCCTTACTGAAACAACAGAAGACACACAGAACAATCCCTCATAGACAGCCATATGCTGTGGGAGATAGAGCCAACAGATCTACCAACTCAGGATCACAGTACTGGGGGATACCAGACTTAATTGCCACAACAAAATACATAAAAATCTTGTTCCACAACCTACATTGGTAGATAGTGACTGGGGCCTTAAAAGCTTTTGAGAGGGCATCTAAGATGCAGCTAACTGTCTCTTATCATCAGAAGTGAAGAAAAGTGCCAAAAACCAAGGGCATTTGGAAGCAATCAGCCCTAGGACATGATGGACCTTGAGACCAGAGGAACTAGATGGTGCCTGGCTACCAATGCCAACCAGCTGGGAAAGGATCAAAACTGGAGCTCCTGGATAGAGTGGGAGGAAAAACATGGAACAAAATCCAAAAACTCAACAATGACCAGAATTACTGGTCAAATAGAGCCTGGTGGGGCACCCAATACTATGTCCCAGGGATACATTTTGGGCCTGGAATAAAACTCACTCCCAGGGGCTGGCTCTCAGCCCAATAGTAAATAAGACATACATGCAGACCATTCAACCCAGGGTGATGCATGCACAAACTCTATGGAGATGCATCCTTTGGAGCAATCAACCATGGACACCAGGGGGCAACATTCACACAGAGGAAATGCAGAACTCACAGGAGTGTGTAAGTATGAGAGGCATGGTGTGTGTGTGTGTGTGTGTGTGTGTATGTGGGGTGGTTACTGGGAAGGAAGGGGAGGAGAGTGGGTTAGGGTTGGAATGGTAATTGGGGAGTGAAACCAAATGTACATGAAATGTTGAATGTAAAACAAACTCTATTCTGTAAATTTGCACATAAAGCACAATTTAAAAAAAAAAAAGAAGGAAAAGAAAAAAGAAATACAGCTAGAATGCTGTTTAGAAGGGTGGATGGTGAGACTGTGTCTCACATACTTTGGACTTGTGATCAGGAGGGACCAGTCCCTGGGGAAGGACATCATGCTTGGCAAAGTAGTGAGTCAGTGAAAAAGAGAAATAGTTTCAGTAAGATGGATTGGCAGAGTGGCTGCAGCAATGGACTCAAGTACAGCAGAGATTGTAAGAATAGTGCAGGACAGGGCAGTGGACATAGGGTCACTGGCTCAGAACTGACTTGATGGTACCTAACAACAACAGTATGGGATGGAATGTGAAATTCAGCATCAACAATGTGAAACAGAGAGTTGATGGATTCTAATCTTCAAGAAGTAGTCAGGGGCAGATATTACTTAACTAGAAATTGCAATATTTAGAATACAAGTGATTTGCTCAAGGTCATGCAGGTAATACATGTCCACACAGATAATGAACTCAGACCTGTTAATGCTCTTTGGTGACACTTTGAATAAATATTAAACTTCCCACAGGAGGATATACATTAAGAGAAACTACCAACTTCTAATAAGAATATTTCCAAGTTGTTGTCAGTCCAATTCTGAATTGTCAGTCAATTTATTTACACAATAATACTCGTTGTCTTCTACTTGGCTTATTAATATATTGTTGAATTGTTAAAAAAAAAAAAAAGAAAAGAAAATGCTACCTCCTTCCATACTGTTTCTTTTCAGGAAGAAAAACAAGTTGCTTTCTAGATAGACACTTCGGTCCTGAAAGCAAAACTTTCTAAATCACAAGTTTTACCTCATTTTCTTACATTTCAAATCCCTGTACACAAGATATTGAAGTTCATGTCAAGTGCTGTCAGGAAAAATGTGAGTATAACTAACACCTTCAAGTAATTCAGTCACTATGTTTTTATGGTGTAGTGTCCTCTAGACAGTTTACAGTACTTGTATTTCTTCTGTTTTCAGATTTTTCCATTTTATCCTTTTGTATTGAGATCAAGTTCTTGTCCCATACATCACAGAAAACTGTAGACCTCAGCTCTGATGTTTGATGGGTGTTACTCATCACAGCTCCAGGCTTTCTGGCAACAACAGGGGGCTTGGTTAGCTTCTGAATTAGAAAATGCTATAAATTTGATTCGAAAAAGGCTTGGTACAAAAAAATGAGAGAGTTGGTAATGTGAGAGTCAAAGAGATGATTGCAGTAGAAGAAAATGAGCTAAAGGGGAGAGAGTTGACCAGGTCATGAAGAAAATTATGTTTTCCACTTTTGAACATATCTCGACTCCTTGCTGAATGGCCCCTTGGATATTTTAAAAGGTGCACAAGTGAAAAGGATGACGGCATGGAGGAAGAGCCAATGTGAAAATCAAGCCTTGGAAGCTGCTATTTGAGCCTGTCTTCTAATAAATGAACTCTGCTGATGATGGCATTGCAAGGCCGGGCCTCTGCAGACTCCTTCCAACCTGCAGAGCATGCTGAGAAATTTTCAGAAATTGTTCTTTGGGGTTTAAGAGTGTGAGAGCTATAGGGAATCTCATATGTTGCTAGCAACCCCAAAAGCTACATAGGCAGATTCCAATCTCTCTCTCCATTTTTTTTTTTTGAAGCCAAGGGATCAGCTGGCAGAAGTCTTGGTCTTAGGTTTGCAGCAAATGTTTAACACTATACGTACAACAGGAGCTCTGGTAGCGTAGTGCCTAAAACACTTGACTGCTAACCAGAAGGCTGGCGGTTCAAACCCACCAGCCACTCCTCAGAAGGAAGATGGGGCAATCTACTTCCATAGAGATACTACCTCAGAAACCCAAGGAGGGGTCGCTGTGAGTCGGGTCCAACTAGAGGACACATAACAATAACAACATGAGCACTTAAGGAGTCTTGGTGGTGCAATGGTTAAATGCTCTGCTGCTAACTAAAATGGTGGCAGTTCAAACCCACCCAGTGGCTCCATGGGTTTCCATAAAGATTATAGCCTAGAAAACCCCATGCACAGTTCTATTCTGTCACTTGGGTCACTATGAGTTGGAATCAACTGACAGCCCCAAACAACAACAAAAATATATACAGGTCTTCGTATGAACATAACTTTGTGTCTTCTGTTGTTTTTTCTTTGTCATTTTGGCTACAGGTTTCTCAATTTTATTGATCTTTTCAAGGAACCAGCACTTTGATTCATCTACTATCTCTGTTGCTTTTTTGTTTTCATTTATTTCTGTTCTTATCTTCATTATTTCTTTCTTTCTGCTTGCTTTGGGTTTATTTTGTTTTATTTTTTCTTGAGATGGTAGCTTAGATTACTGATTTGAGACTTTTCCTCTTTTCTGATATATGAATTTAGTATTATAAGTTTCCTTTCAGTATTGTTTTAGTTAAATCCCACAAATTTTGATATAAAAATATATTTCATTTTCATTTAGTTCAATGTATTTAAAAAAAATCCATTGATACTTACTCTTTGATTGATGATTATTTAGAAGTGCGTTCTTTAATTTCTAAGTGTTTGAACATTTTCTTATTATCATTTTGTTATTATTTTCTAGTTTTACTCTGTTGTGGTTGGAGAACACATTCTGTGTAATTCTAATTACTTTAACTTTGCTGAGGTATTTTTAGGATGCAGGGGTACAGGACATGCTTTATCTTGGTATGTTCTGTAAGCAGCACTTGTAAAGAATGTGAATTCTGCAGTTGTTGGGTGGAGTGGTCTATAAATGTCAATTAGATCCTGTTGGATGATGCTGCTGTTGAGTTCTATATCTTTGCTGATTTTATGTCTAGTTGTTCTATCAGCTGTTGAGAAGGGATATTGAAGTCTCCTCCTATAAATATGGATTATCTCTTTCTCCTTCCATTCTATCAGGTTTGCTGTGTATCTTTTGCAGCTTTTTTTTTTTTTTTTGGTATATATACATATAGAATTTTTACATCTGCTTGATGAATTGGACTTTTTTTTTTTTTTTTAAATCATTACATAATGTCTCCATCTCTGGAAACTTTCTTTCCTCTTGAATCTATTTTATCTAATACTAATATAGTCATTCCTACTTTCCTTAATTAGGGTTTGCATGATATAACACTTTCTTTTTTTTTGTTTGTTTGCTTGTTATTTACTTTCAATTTACCTATATCGTTATAATTGAAGTGAGTATGGTTAGGTCATGTTTTCAAAATCCACTCTGTCAATCTCTGTGTTTTAATTAGTGTATTTAGACTATTTATATTTTATGTATTTTTGATATGTTGGACTTAAGTTTGACATTTAATTTTTTGTTTTATGTTTGTTCTCTTTATTTTTTCACTTTTCTGATTTCTTTTTCTTACCTTCTTGTGTGTTATTTAAACAGTTTTTAGAACTTCATTTTGAGTGTGTATCTTTGTATAGTTTTTTTAGTTATTGCTTTAGGTAATATGTTACATATATAGAATTATCACAGTCTACTGGTATCATCATTTTACCAGTTCTGATGAGATGCAGAAAATCTTATCTCTATCTGTATTTACCCTCTCCCATTTATAATTGTCTTAAATATTTCCTGCACATTCATTTTAGAACCATAGCAGTCTTACATGTTTTGCTTCAACTGTTAATCATAATTTTAAAAAGTCAAGAGAAAAAGGAAAGCTTATAGAATGTATTAATATTTTTGTTTATTATATGTTTTATTTCTTCCTGGTAGTCCAACAATCTTTCTTTTATCATTTCTTTTCCCTTTAGAGAATTTTGTTTAGCCTTTGCTGGAGGTCAAGTCTGCCAGTGACAAATCTAGAGTTAAGAAAATTATTTCCAGAGTGTTTTCCAGCTCCATCATTTTCTTCTCTCAGATCAACGGAGTCGGCAATGCCTCCTCTCATAGTATAATTATGAATGCCTTGGAACGGTATTAAAAGTGTGTGTCCACTGCTTTCCAGGTTTACTTTAAATCTCACCAGCACTTCCTTTTTATGCTCTCCACTGCAGAGGACCCATCTTTCTTAGAATATCTAGAGTCACTGTTCTTTTGTAGCCAAGTTGAATATATCTTCTTAGAGAAGTTTTTATTTTTCCAATCATTGTTACCATAAGTTAGGCCAATACAGAAACTAGCATGAATGCAAGGAGAATAATCCACCATTGATTGCACTTTCCCTGCCTACATTCTTAAGATGGACAGACTGACCTTGGGTGACAAGAATTACCAGTTCTTTCTGCCTGGATTTATTGGTTCAAAGTAAAAGAGCATTGACTCTGGGGCCAGAAGACTGAGTTTGAGGTCTTAGTTGAATGATCTTGGGTCACCATTTTAGCTTATCTGAGACTTGCTTCCATCTCTCTAAAACTGTGCCAACGGTAACAATTGCATCTATGTTATAGGGCTTTTGTGTGGACCCAGGGTGATAATATGTGGGAAACTGCTGTGTACATTGTAAAAACTTGGCAAATGGAGGGTGTTGTGAAAGGCAAATAGTGAGTTTTGTGATTGAGAATACTTGTGGTTTATAGAACAGTAGGTTGAAACAATAACTAGAGAGGCACATGCTGAGGCTATTTATGAAAAACAAATCCAGGAGATAAGAAAGTTGAACTATTTGATCCTAGACTCTGTCCCTGTCTCCCTTCTCAAGTTGTATTTTTATATAAGAAGGAGAAACATTAGGAACCTAACTGAAAAATAAAAACTGAACCACAATAAAGAAAAGTGATGAAACTTCCCTGGTAAATAAAAATCACAGAAAAGATGGGGTCAACTTAGTTTAAGAGATACTCATGCACACATTTATTTGCAGTTAAAAATCCCTTTAGTCTTATTCTACTCAGAAAAATGAAAATTGATGACCTAGAAATGAAAATTTGTTAATTCTCCTACTGAGTCTCACAAGTCATTCAGTTCTAATGCCTTTGTGAATTCATATAATCCTTTGCCAATAAATTAATGAATAATATTCTTCTAAATGTATTCCTTGAGAATATATTTTTTTGTATGTAGCTTATTCAATCCTTGTTAATATGATTTTACCATATTAATGAAAGCTACAAACTTATGTCCTTGAAATGTGAAGGAAAAGTTATAAAATTATTACCTCAATATTCAATAAACTTTCTAGCAAAAGCACCATGTTACAACATTCTTTCTTATGAAAATAATGAGTAATAGAAATGTCTATTCCATCATGTTGTTACAAACTTGGTTTGAAATTCTCATAATTATTGCTGCTTTCTGAGACTTTCTACATTTTAAGAAGGAAGAGTAAAGTGAAATAAAGAGAATCTACCCTAAAAGGATTGCATCATAGCCTGGAACATTTCACATTAGTGTGATTTGGAATGATAGCTCAAAATTTCTGATTAATGGAACTTCATAATAAAAGGATGAGTAGGCCTTGTGACAGTAGCTCAGAATCACTGCAGTACAGGTTATAAAGTGTCAGGATGATGATGGGCATGTCGTCTTCACATTCCATGTCCCATCCTAGACTCTCAGTTATTTCAGTTCAATATTCCAGGTTCTATAAGGATAAAACTGAGGTACCAACTATGTGAAAAACATCCTTTCTGAAATAGTCATCTTAGAAAATCACTAAGAAACACCATTCTTTGCCTTAAATATCTCATATCCTCTTTTTGCCTGCCTAACTCTCACAAAGAAGTCCCATGGTGCAAACAATTAAGCCCTAGTCTACTAACTGAAAGGCTGGAGGTTTGAATCCACACAGAGGTGCCTTGGAAAAAAGGCCAGGTGATCAGCTTCTGCAAGACAACAGTCAAAACTCTATGGAAGACCGTTTTACTGTGAAACACATAGGGTGACTGACAACTGGATTTTAAATTTTAGTTAATTTTAATTAGTTTAAATTTAAATTTAAATAGCCACATGGTGGCTTTTGGTAACCATATTGGATAGTACAGCAATGGATGGTAAGCTTCTTGAGGGCAGGAATTGTGTCTTATTTATCATCATAATTCCTGTTCCATAGAACTAGGTCCAGCACTTCCTGAGCCCTCAAGGAATAGTTGTTGAATACTGAGTAAATGTTGGTGCACTATTTTTATTTCACTTTCACCACACTGTGTTTGATGGCTAAGACTCAGAAACCTGACTTTTTTTTTATTATTATTGTGATTTGTGTGGAAATTTATAGAGCAAATTCACTTTCCATATAGCAGTTCACATACACTTTGTCTCATGACATTGACCACAGTTTACCACAATGCAACAGCTCCCCTCCAACCTCCCATAGTTTCCACTTCCCAGTGTCCACTCCATTCACTCCTGCCCCCTGAGCTGTTTCCCTGTGCATAAGCATCCCTTCTTTCTCCTATGATTGTTCTCTCCAAGGAGTGTATCTACCTGAGGTAAATGTTCAACTCATATGCCTGTCTTCTGTTTGGCTGGAAACCACAGGTGTGGGTTCATTTCCAGACCTGAAGGCTAGCTAGGGGCCATAGTCTCAGTGGTTCCCCCAGGCTCTATCAGACCAGCAAACCTGGTCCCTGACCCCCCTTTTTTTTCTCCAAATGATTTTGAGTTTTGTTTCACATTGTTCTCCCTCTTTATCAAGGATCTCTTACATAGATCCTCTTCCAAGTGGATGACAGTGGTAGCCGGGCACCATCTAGTTTTGGTCTCATAGTCGAATAGGCTGCAGATCAGATGGTGTACCACTAGTTAGGACTAATTGTTTCCATGAATTTTGGTTTTCTTCATTCTTCTTTGCTCTGGATGAGGAGAGACCCATCGTTGCATCT
>NW_006921720.1:3949309-3950007 GCF_000298275.1 Orycteropus afer afer
TCTTGTAGGCAGCATATTGATGGGTTTTGTTTTCTTATCCAATCCAAGTTCTGTAAGTATACAGTCTTTTCCCTCTTTTTGTTTGTCGTTGTCCTCACTTTGATGCCGATTGATGTCTCTGGTTCCCTGTTTACAATCTTGGAAGCTCCTTTTACTTTGGATATATCCATAGCTGTGGATTCTGGGTTATGTCATCTTGTGTATTAATAGTTGGTTGTTATTTGGTATTTTTGGTTTTCTGTTCAAAGGACTCCCTTTAGCATGTCTTGTAAGATTGGTCTGATTTTAACAAATTCCCTTAGTCTCTGCTTATCTGGAAATCTCCTAATTTCACCATCATATTTGAGGGACAATTTTGCTGAGTATATAATTCTTGACTGAAAATGTTTCTCTTTCAGGGTTTTATATATACCATCCCATTGCCTCCTCGCTTGCATGGTTTCTGCTGAGAAATCAGAGCTTATGGAGCAAGATACAGACCCATAATGTATCCCTGAGGAAGAAGCAGCGCTTATTCTTACTGGCTGTCCTTTGTACGTAACTTTTTGTTTTTCCTGTGCTGCTTTCAGGATTCTGTCTTTGTCTTTGGTGTTGATGAGTTTTATGATGATGTGTCTTGGTGATTTTCTTTTGGGGTCTATCTTGTTTGGGGTTTGTTGGACTTCCTGAATGGATATATTCCCCTCTTTCATCATATC
>NW_006921720.1:3950682-3965850 GCF_000298275.1 Orycteropus afer afer
GATAAAAAAACTAAAAGCACCTTTTCAGTCTTGCAGGTCCAGAGTATCCTTGGGGTTGCTGGAAAGCAGAACCTCTTCTTAAGCCCCTGGAATCTCGGAGAGCACTGTCTGTTTAAATATCCAAAATGGTCAAGCCACTTGTAACATTCAAAATGGTGGTGTCCTCTGGACCGGCAAAAGTCCACAGCTCAGCCCGCCTTTCTCTTCACTTTCTCCATTTATTCCCCAGTCACCAGAGCAATCCTTCGTGTAGTCCCTGGCTAGCAGGGCTGATTTTTAGGTTAATTCTTAGGTCCTACCACCCCTGGAGAATCTCCAAGCTGTCTGTGCTGTGCCTTCAGGATCGCTCAAGATTGCTGCCAGACCGCAGCTTCATTTGTCTCCTTTTTTGGCATTTTCATGCAAATTCTTCTGCTAGTTGGGGTTTAGTCCACTTCTATACCCTTCCCTTCAAGGCACAGGGGTCCAGGATTATCTTCTGTGTCTGTGTTAATTGGTTTCCCTTTTCTTTGCTGAAGAGGATCTGTGCAGTCTTTCTGCCAGTCTGCCATCTTACCGGAACTGCCAGAAACCTGACATTTTTAGCTTAAACCCTGGCTCCATCACTTAACATTTATATCAAGTGTATTTTATTTAACCTCTTTGTGCCTCAGTTTCCTTATCTTTAAAATGAGGGTATAAGTAGTCTTCACCTCATAGTGTTGTATGAGCATTAAATGAATTACTGCATGTAAAGTGCTTAATTCAATGCTTGGCAGGCAGTATGTTCTTACTAAATACTAACTAGTGTTATACTGACTTTGTGGTAGTTTATTTGGAGAAAACAACAACAATAACAAGAGAAGGAAGAGAAGGAAGGAGCAGAAGGAGGACGGGTGAAATGGGAGGGAGAAGGAAGAAGAATACGGGAGATAGGAAGATGGAAGGAGAAAAGCAGGAGGGAAAGTAGGAAGGGAGAGAAGGAGAGAAGGACAAGAAGAAGGAGGAGAAAAAGGAGAAGTAAATGGTGAAAAAAGATTATTCTTGACAGAAAGTACTGACTTTTGTTCAAAATCATTAACACTTTATGGTTTTTTATGCATACATTATTTTTTTTAGAGTCTAATCATCAAAAGGGCTGCTTCTCTGATGTGTCCCGTATGGAATGGTCTTTGATGGTTGATATAGCACAATACACAATTGCAATAAAACAGTTTTAGAATACAGATGGAGTGGCTATTTTTAAGACAACAACATTCCTATCACTTATAACACAAATTAAATTTAATGCAATCACAACAAAATTTATCTTATAAAGATTGTCAGTAACGATGCTGACAGGAATTACTTATCCAAGAACAGTCTTCTATTGCTGTCACTCTGGAACCAGCATGAATGTCAACCAGCTGGGTCTCTTCTGTGCAATGACAAAATAAATCTCATTTTTCTTTCTTGGTTTGACATCCTTTTCAATCAATAATCGATGACTGAAATTAGAAGAGATCTTATCTATGAAAACATTTTTCTCCTTTATATTCATATTCTTATTTTGATTTATTGTTATGTCTAGATCTATTTAGGGAAGGGAATTAGATGATGCCTCTTAGTTTTGGATAACTCAGGCCACACCCATTCCAGTTTTGGAGAACTTGGTATCATTGCTATTCACTTTTTGGGATGAAAAAACTAAAGCTTAGGGAGATGCAATTTGTACAAGGCTACATGGTTAGTATATAAATGAATTGGAAGTCAAGCTTTGTTTTTCCAGTTTCTAGATCAATGTACTTTCCAATCAGTTTTGGGTTTAGAAGACACTGAAAGAGAGGAAAGAAGGTATAGAAAGAGGAATACCCACATGGTGGCTCTACTTATTTAACTTTTTATAGAATCTAGCCTCTTACAAATCACAGAGAGAATTTAATGCAAGCTGCAGGACTTGTCCCCAGAAAAATGCACACACACACACACACACACACACACATTTTTGCTGACAATTTTTGATAGTAATATTCCCTGAAATTTACTGACAGATTCTAATGTTAAAACACCTAGTGTAGAAAGACCCTAGTTTCATTTTATGAAATTATAAATAATGTCTCAAGATCACTGCACATATAGTAATTGATGTTCTGAAACATCTGCCAGAATATGACATCTTTTCATGGAATGAGGATAGATCCTGAACAGATTTTACCCCCTTTATTATGGAAAACAATAATTATAGGATGTGTAGTTTTACTTTCATATTTGATGTGGTCATGGTGACAAAGTATGAAGTTAGAATGGCATGACTCTCCTCCCCTCCTTTTTTTAAAAAATGAAATATTATGGGTTCCTTCCTGTCAATAACTCTTGAAGTCAGAAAATGTTACCAATTATTACCAAAGTGTGTATATTCTAAAGACATTTGCAACCTGTTGTTGTTGTTATGTGCTGTCGAGTCAGACCTGACACATAGAGACCCTTCCTTGGGTTTCCGAGGCAGTATCACTACAGTAGTAGATTGCTCAATCTTCCTTCCGAGGAGTGGCTGGTGGGTTTGAACTGCCAGCCTTCTGGTTAGCAGTCAAGTGCCTTAGGCACTACGCTACCAGAGCTCTTATTTGCAACCTAGGAAGTAAAAGAGTGTAATTTTAATAAGTGAAAAACAAGGAAGAAATATTAGTTATTTTATGCTTTCAAGTTTATAAAATTGTATTAGAAAAAAGCAAGACAAGAGAAGTTTTGAGATGTTTTTAATAATGGTGGTGTTTTAAGAATTCAAATAAGCTGCTAAAAGGAATAAAGAAATTGTGTTAGGTAACCAGAGATCTCTTTAAACATGGATATTAATGTCAAACATGCAATTCATTAATTGCAAGGTGCTGGTGGGAACAGTATAAAAATTTAAAGAGACATTCTGAAGGTTTTATTTCTGGTTTAAGACCTCATTCTTATTTCTCATTGGGAAAATATGAAGTTACTTCTCAGAACAGTGATTTTAAATTGTGCAACTGAAGAATGGAACAGATAAAGGGAAATCAGGGTAAAGACATCCATGTCTTCGATATTTTTTTAGAAAATAAGTAAGTTGAGTATTTATTTCATATCCTGCAAAATATACAGGAAATGTATCCTATAATTATTGTTTTCCATAATAAAGGTGATAAAATCTGTTCAGGATCTTTCCTCATTCCATGAGAATATGCCATATTCTGGCAGATGTTTCAGAACATCAATTACTATGTGTGCAGTGATCTTGAGGCATTATTTATAATTTCATAAAATGAAAATTTCCTGTATACAGGAAATCTGGATACAATTTATCTTTCTGTCATTGATGCTTCCTACTCATTTTAAAGTTACTGTTAGAAACTTATGAAGAATTTCATTTTCATTAATAAACTCAGACTATCTTTCTGTGAAGATATTTTCATGCTGAGGAGGAAATACTGTACTTTCTTGTATATCCTCACACAAATATATTCCTATAGCAATATAGTGCAGCACCAATGTCGTCCTTCCCTAGGAAAAAAAAAATCTGTAACCAGAGTTGTCCATTATATTTAAAATAGGCCACATTTTGTCTCCCCTCTCATTGTGATCTAACTCTCTTTTTAGCCTGATCTGATCCTAAGCAAACAACATCCAACATAGACTTATAAAACAGTTCTAGTCACACATGAAAATATCTAGTAGGATTTTAATTGTAGTAGCTTTATTCCTGCAAAGGAACAGGGAGAAACCTGGAGTATAGTCAATGCAATTACTAGTTCAATTTAACATCTCTTTGCTGAGCACTTTTTATCTGTGAAGTCCTATGCCTGGTGCTGAGGATAACAAGATGAATAAGATCTAACACCTGCCCTCAGGAATCTCATAGAGGAAGGGCAAGAACTGACTCATAAGGATGTAATTTCAATACAATACCATTCATGTCTTGACAGATGTGTGCACAGATGATCATGAATGTGGGAAGACAATGAGCTCTGCCTAGAGAGACAGAAATACTTAGTTAAAGAAAGAGATGTGGTGGGTTTGTGAGGATGTTCCAAACATAAGGGCTAACATGAGAAAAAGCATAGGGCTAGAAAGAACATACATGGAGTTCCTGAGTGGCACAGTTAAGTGCTTGGCAACTAACTGAAAGGTTGGCACTTTGAATTCACTTAGAGGTACCTCAGAATAAAGCCCTGGTGATCTATTTCCAAAGAATCACAGACATTGAAAACCCTATGGATCACAGTTCTACTCTGACACACATGGGATTATCATGAGTTAGAATCACTTGATAGCAACTAGCATGGAAATAGCATAGTGTGCTTGGCAGTCGCTAGAATAGGAGAGAGATGTGTAGTTAGAGAGACAAGAAGGGTCCAGATTCTCTACTATGGAGGATCTCATACTCCATGCTACATAAGGAGCCTGGACTTTATTCTATATCTTTATGTATTTATTATAAGAAACATGTGGAAGAATTATGGGGTGGGGATAGAGATTTGGAAATCATCAACATGTGGATCTTGTTGTTCTTAGGTGCCATAGACTTGGTTCCAATTCATAGAGACCTTACATTTAACAGAACAAAAGACTGTCTGGTCCTGCATCATCCTCACAATCACTGCCATGTTTGAGCCCATTGTTGCAGTCACTGTGTCAATTCAACTTGTTGAACTCATTCTCCTTTTTATGCTGATCCTCTACTTTACCAGACATGATATCCTCCAGGGACTGATCCTTTCTGACAACATGACCAAAGTAGGAGAGAGGAAGTCTGGCTATACTTGCTTCTAAGGAGAATTCCAGCTGTACTTCTTCCAAGACAGATTAGTTCATTCCTCTAGCAGTCCATGGTACATTGAACATTCTCCTCCAGCACCACAACTCAAATGCATCAATTCTTCTGCGGTATTCTTTTTTTGCTGTTCAGCTCTCACATGCATCTGAGGCTATGGAAAACACTATGTCTTGGGTCAGGCATACCTTAGTCTTCAAACTGACATCTTTTTTCTTTAACACTTTAAAGAGGTCTTTTGCAGTAGATTCACCCAATGCTATTTGATTTTTTTGACAGCTGCTTCCATAGGCATTTATTGTTGATCCAAGTAAAATGAAATCCTTGACAACTTCAATCTTTTCTCCATTTATCATGGTGCAAATTGGTCTAGTTGTAAAGATTTGTTTTCTTCCTTATGTTGAGGTGTAATCCACATGAAGGTTGTTGTCTTTGATCTTCATCAATAAATTCTTTGCAAATCTTCTTCACTTTCAGCAAGCAAGGTTGTGTCATCTGCATATCTCAGGTTGTTTATGAATCTTCCTATAATCCTGATACCACATTCTTCATATGGTTCAGCTTCTCAGATCATTGGCTGAATATACCAATTGAATAAGTATAGTGAAAGGATACAACACTGAAGTAAACCTTTCTTGATTTTTAAACCATGCAGTATCCCCTTGTTCCATTTGAATGACTGCCTCTTGATCTGTGTACAGGTTCCTCAGGAGCACAATTAAATGTTCTGAAATTCTCATTCTTTGCAATGCTATCCATAATTTGCTATGATCCATGTAGTCCAATGCCTTTGCATAGTTAATAAAACACAGGAAAACATCTTTCTGGTATTCTTTGCTTTCAGCCAAGATCCATCTGGCCTTAGTAATGATATCCCTTGTTCCATGTCCTCTGATGAATCCAGCTTGAATTTCTGGAAGTTCCCTGCCAATATACGGCTGCAACCATTTTTGGATTATCTTTAGCAAAAATTTACTTGTATGTGGTATTAATGATACTGTTCAATAATTTCTACATTCTGTTGGATCACCTTTCTTTGGAATGAGCACAAATATGGATTTCTTCCTGTCAGTTGGTCTGATCTCTGTCTTCCAACTTTCTTGGCCTAAATTAGTGAGTGCTTCCAGCACTGTATCATTTGTTGAAAACTTTTAATTGGTATTCTGTCAATTCTTGGAGTCTTCTTTCACCAGTGCATTCAGTGTAGCTTGGACTTCTTCCTTCAATACCATTGGTTCTTGATCATATGCTACCTCATGAAATGGTTAAACATTGACCAATTCTTTTTGGTACAGTGACTTTGTGTAGTCTTTGCATCTTCTTTTGATTTTTTTTTTTTTTAATTTCAGTTCTTTCACCTTGGGAAATGCTGGGCATGTTCTTCAGCTTTGATTTTCTAATGCCAGGTCTTTGCATTATAATACATTTCATTATAATGCTTTATTTTGTCTTCTTGAGCTGCCCTTTGGAATCATCTGTTCAGCTCTTCTACCTCATTTCTTCCAATTGCTTTCTTCCATTATCCATTCTTCATTCTTCCATTCTCCATTCTCTATTCTCCATTCAAGAGTAAGTTTCAGAGTCTCTTCTGAAATCTGTTTTGTTCTTCTCTTCTTTTCCAGTCTTTTTAATGACATTTTTTAAAATATGTGATGTCCTTGATGTCATTCCACAACTTGTCTTGTTCAGTTATTGATGTTTAATGCATCAAATATATTCTGCAGGTAGTCTCTAAATTCAGGTATACTCAAGGGCATAGTTTGGCACTCATGGATTTGTTTTAATTTTCTTCAGCTTCAAGTTAAACTTGCATATGAACAATTGATGATCCAGAAACCATAAAAACAAACATCTCTTGAAGAAGGTCTATAAAGGAAGTAGCTAAAGAGATTTTTTGGGGAATCCTAGCATTTTTTGGGGAATCCTAGCAATCCTAGAGAGTCTGTGAAAAAGATTGAGAAGCAAAGGTCAAGAAGTAAGAGGGCAATAGGAGACCCTCATGCCATAGAAATTATGAAAAACACTAGAGAAGTCAAGGGAGATTAAACCAGAAATTGTATATAACATTTAGGAGATAAGAGTAGTTAAGTAAAAAGTTTAGAAGGTTAATGGGATTGAAAGAAACATTGCAGTAAATCGATAAGTACATGGTTAAGTACAATAAATTCTTATAAGAAATACAGATGAAAAAGAATGGAGAAGGAAGTTTGTTTTCTGTGAAGGAGAGTCTTGAGGCTATTGAAGACTGAACGTAGGTGTGTGGAAATAGAGTCTGTGAAGATACAGGAAAGAGATGGAATACTAATGGAGCCAGGCTCAAGCAAAGTTAGGAAGGAGTGAAATAAAGAGTCTGTTTCGATGACATGTCTTTGAACTGGAGGAAGGAAATAAATTCCTTTGAGTCTGAATGGAAGGAAGTAAAGGATATTAGAGTAACTTAAAAAAATTAATTAATTAGTTTTTGAGTAGATAATATCTTCACATGATTGAGAATTTGAAAGGTATAAAAGTTTATACAGTCAAAAATTCTTCCTTTCCCCTGCTTCTTATTCATTACTTTTTAAGGAAACATTTATTGAACACCTACAATATTCAGGTTCTGTTTTCCATGCTGGAGATTCAACAGTGAACAAAACAGAGGAAGTTCTTGTTGATATAGTACTCTTATTTTAGTGTGCATGTGGGATGGGAAGAGGTTGACAATAAATGAATAAAACAACATGTATAATATATAATATATCAAAGTTCTTTGAAGACAAAGAAAGTAGGCAATAGTTTTCCTCATTGTTGTTAGATGCCATCGAGTTGTCTCCAACTCACAGTGACCCTATGCACAGCAGAATGAAACACTGCTCTGTCCTGTGCCAGCCTCATGATACTTGCTATACCTGAGCCCATCGTTGCAGCCACTATGTCAATCCATCTTGTTGAAGGTCTTTCCCTTCTTTGTTGACCCTCCACTTTTCCAAGCATGATATCCTTTTCCAGGGAATGGTCCCTTATGACAACATGACCAGAGTAGCTGAGCCGAAGTCTGGCCATTCTTGCTTCCAAGGAGAATTCCGGCTGCACTTCCCCAGGACAGATCTGTTAGTCCTTTTGGCAGTCCATAGTACTCTTAGCATTGTTCTCCAGCACCACAATTCAAAAACATCAATTCTTCTTAGGTCTTCCTTATTCATTGTCCAGCTTTCACATGCATATGAGGGATTGAAAATATCATGGCTTGGGTTAGGTGCACCTTAGTCTTCAAGGAGACATCTTTGCTCTTTATCACTTGAAAGAGCTCTTCTGCAGCAGATTTTCCCAATGCAATACGTCATCTGATGTCTTCACTGCTGCTTCCATTGGTGTTGATTGTAGAACCAAGTAATATGAAGTCCTTGACAACTTCAATCTTTCCTCCATTAATCATAATGCTGCTTATTGGACCAGTTGTGAAGATTTTTGTTTTCTTTATATTGAAGTGTAATCCATACTGCAAACTGTAGCCTTTAATCTTCATCAGTTAAGTGCTTCAAGTCATTCTCACTTTCAGCAAGCAAAATTGTGTCATCTGCATATTGCAGGTTGTTAATGAGTCTTCCTCCAATCCTGATGTCATGTTCTTCTTCATAATCCATCTTGTCAGATTATTTGCTCAGCATACAAATTGAATAAGTATGGTAAAAGATACAACCCTGACACATTCCCTTCTTGACTTTAAACCATGCAGTGTCCCCTTGTTCTGTTGAATGACAGCCTCCTGATCTATGTACAGTTCCCTCATGAGTACAATCAAGTGTTCTGGAATTTCCATTCTTCTCAATGTTATCCATAGTTTGTTATGATCCTCACAATCAAACGCTTTGGCATAGTCAATAAAACATAAGTAAACATCTTTCTGGTATTCTTTGCTTTCAGCTAAGATCCATTTGACATCAGCAATGATATCCTTCATTCTACATCTTTTTCTGAATCCAGTTTGTATTTCTGGAAACTCTCTATCAATATAATGCTGCAACAGTTTTTGCATTTTCTTCAGTAAGATTTTACTTGCATGTGATATTAATGATATCGTTTGATAATTTCTACATCCTGTGGGATCACCTTTCTTTGGAATGGGTACAAATATGGATCTCTTCCAGTCCGTTGGCCAGGTAGCTGTCTTCGAAATCTCTTGGCATAGCTGAGTGAGTGCCTCACTGTGGCATCTGTTTGTTGAAACATCTCAGTGGATATTCCATCACTTCTTGGAGACTTGTTCTTTGCCAGTTCTTTCAGTGCAGCCTTGACTTCTTTCTTCAACACCATTGGTTCTTGATCATATGCCACCTCCTGAAATGGATGAACATTGATCAATTCTTTTTAGTACAGTGACTCTGTGTATTCCTTCCATCTTCTTTTGATCCTTACTGCATCATTCAATATTTTGCCCAGAGGATCTTTCAATATTGCAACTTGAGGCTTAAATTTTTGTTTCAGTTCTTTCAGTTTAGAAATTGCTGAGTGTGTTCTTCCCTTCTGGTTTTCTGACTCTAGGTGTTGGCACATTTCATTATAATAATTGACTTTGTCTTCTCGAGTTGCTTGTTGAAATCTTCTGCTCAGTTCTTTTATTTTGTCATTTCTTCCACTTGCTTTACCCACTGTCTGCTGAAGGGCAAGTTTCAGTGTGTCTTCTGACACCCATTTTGGTCTTTTCTTCCTTTCTTGTCTTTTTAATGCCCTTTTGCTTTCTTCATGTATGTTCTTGATGTCCTCCAACAATTCCTCCGGTTTTCGGTCATTGGTTCTCAGTGCATCAAATCTATTCTTTAGATGGTCTCTAAATTCAGGAGGGATATTATCAAGGTCACATTTTGGCTCTCATGGACTTCTTTTAATTGTCTTCAACTTCCACTTGAATGGGCATATAAGCAGTTGATGCCTGTTCTCAATCAGCTCCTGGGCTTGTTTTGGCAGAAGATGTTGAACTTCTCCATCACCTCTTGCCACAAGTGTAGTCAATCTGATTCCTGTGTATTCCATCTGGTGAAGTCTGCATGTATAGTAGTGGCTTATGTTGTGGAGAAAAGGTATTTGCAATGAATAAGTCATTGGTCTTGCAAAGTTCTATCATGAGATATCCAATACTATTTCTATCATCAAGGCCATATTTTCCAACTACTGGTGACTCTTTGTTGTTTCCAATTTTTGTATTCCAGTCACCAGTGATAATCAATATATCTTGATTGCATATTTGGTCAATTTCAGGCCGCAGAGGTTGGTAGAAATAATCAATTTCCTCATTTTTGGCTTTGGTGGTTGGTGCATAGATTTGAATAATAGCAGCATTAACTTGTCTTCCTTGTAGGCATATGGATATTATCCTATCACTGACAGAATTGTACTTCAGTACAGATCTTGGAACTGTCTTTGTGTTGATGAATGCCACACCATTCCTCTTTAATTTGTCATTCCTGGCATAGTAGATCATACGGTTGTATGATTCAAAATAACCGAAACCAGTCCATTTCAGCTCACTAATTCCTAGGATATTGATTTTTATGTGTTCCATTTCATTTTTGACAACTACTAGTGTCCCTAGATTCACACTTTGTACATTCCATGTTCCAATTTTTAGTGGATGTTTGCAGCTGTTTCTACTCATTTTGAGTTGTGCCGTATCACCCAATGGAGGTCCTGAAAGTTTTACTCCATCTATATCATTAAGGTCATCTCTACCCTGAGGAGTCAGCTCTTCCCCGGTCATATTTTGAGTAACTTCTGACCTGATGGTATCATCTTCTGGCACTATATAGGACAATGTTTCAGGGTTATTCATAAAGTTTTATGGTATATATCAGACAGTGTTTCATAAGGCTTTCACTGTCCAGTTGTTTGAGAAGTGGATGGCCTCTTCCTTCTTTTGAGTCTGTCTTAGCCCAGAAGCTCTGCTGAAACATGTTCACTGGACAGGATACTTGACTGACATTTTGCAACACAGTGGCATAGCTCTCAGCCTCACAGCAATACGCAAGCCACCACAGGACAACAAACTGACAGACAAGTTTGTCTTCCTTAGTTGTTCCTAACTGCTCTACCCACTCTCAATTTCTATAATTACCATGCATAAAAACGGGATTTACCCACTCGCAAGTTTTCCTTGGGAGTTTTCCTTGAGCGTAGGTAAATCCTGTTTCTATGCATGGTAATCATCATGTATCTCTGATACATGAGTTTGAGTAGAGGCCTGAGTGCTGTATGGAAATGAGTTAGTTATTTTACTGAAGAGTTTTTCAGGAAGCACGGGCAGTAAGTAAAAAGACCCTGATGCAGGAACATGGCAGTGTGTTTAGGCATGACAAGAGGAAAGCCTGAGTGGAGCTAGGGTAGAAAATAAGAGAGGCAAGCAGATGTTATGGAGGCTACCAGAAGCAATGTGTGGCATATTTTATCAGACTTCAGATTTTATCCTGAGAGTGGTTTTCTTGGAAGTGCAATTATGGTGAATACAAGGTAAGTGAAGATCTTGCTGAAATATAGATTCTGATTTAATAGGCTTCTGGTGGGACTTGAGATTCTGTAGTTTCAACAGGCTCTCAAGTGATGTGGTTGTTGGTGGTCTGCAGCCCAGACTTTAAGTGCAACAGTTTAGCAATAATGAGGACACATACTCTGCCTCCAGACTTGGTAGTTTTAGGGGAATGAAAGGAAAAATTACCACTCAAGAGGCTTGAATACAAAGCAGTGTGCTAGTTTCCATAGAAGTAAGAAGGTACAGGAACATTCTGAGAAGAGGTTGATACAGGTGATTTCACTGATAACCAATTGAATTCCTGAGGTCACAATGAAAGAAGTTTTGAGGTGGGTAAATGTGTGGTACTGGGTCAGGGAAAAAAGGTAGACCAATAATGAGGGAATACCTGGAACTGTGAACTTCTCATAGTGACTGCGATAAACAAGGATGTGAGAAATGGTGGGTTCTTCTAGAGGAAAATGCACCATCAGTTGCAATTTCATAAATGACTAATTTATTCATTATTCATACATGACTAATTTATCAGTTCCTTCATGGGGTCAGTATCTTGAACAGACTGTTGTTGTGAGACTAGGAGTGTTGTGATATTGAGGGATTTTGGTCTTCTCAGGATCAGGAGTAGGTTTGGGGCCTCCCGTGTAGTTCTTCTAGTGGTGAGGTCCAAGCCTATGGGACTGTACAGAGCTCTATGGGGTTCCTATTATAGCACTTCATTGGCTGCAAAGTTCCCTTCCTCAAAGCAAACAATATTAGTAGTCTCTTTTGCACCCTTCAGAACTATTTTATGTGACAGAAAAATCAGTAAAAGTTTTCAACAACATAATTAGCAAACCTGATATAATGCATATAAAGAGAACCCATCCAACAGCCATAAAATACATATTCCATCCTTTCAGAGATTCCTGGAAAATTTACATAAATTGATACTTATTGGGCCATGAAGCAAATATTAACAAATTTCAAAGGACTGGTATGATAGAGAATATATTATATAACCAGAGTATGATTATGTTAGAATTCAACAACAAAACATAACCAGAAAATGTCTATATGTTTGAAAACTGAGAAACACAGTTCTAAATAACTTATGGGTCAAAGAAAGATAATAAAAAATAAGAAAATATTCGGAACTAAATGAAAATGGAAATGCCTCAAGGATTTGTATATGATGAAAAGATAAAAATTAATTAGTCATTTATTTTCAAAAGGTAAGAAAAACTAACCACCAAAAGAAAGAAGAAATCTTACAAAAACTATAGCAGTGTACAAAAAAGGGGAACATTTGGCATACCATGAGATTTTTGCATGATTTTTATACCAAAACTCATAAAGACAATTTGAAAAAGGAATATACAGTTCATGAACATAGAAGAAAATGTCCCACACAAATGTTAGTGAAATGAGTCCAACAATGTGTGAATACGTGGAGGAGGGTAGGACATGTTTTGGAAGAAAAAAAAAAAAGAAGATGAATGAAGGGAAAGATGTTACAGGTGTAGAATGTGGTGCTAACAGAAAAGTTGATGGATTGGTACCAAAAATAAATTTCAGTTCTTTTACAATTTTGACATTTCCTTCTTTCCCTAACATGACAAAATGTATGAAGGAAATTACACCTCTTTAAAATTAGTTTATTCGAATAGTGATTAAAACTTTCTTTGTAGAATGTATACTGAGCTGGGAAATTCAAAATGTATGCTCTGAGGGTTTTGTGAAGATGGCTGGAATTTTAAAAAATTCTCTTATAAAACACACAGAACAACTAAGATAAAACATCTACAAAACTAGGTAACAGGACATGCCCACACCCTGAATTATGAGCAAGTGATGACAAATCACCAACAGCTAACACAACCTATTGTTACAGCATCTGCCCAAGAGGAAGCAGGGAGTGCTGACAGACTTGACAATGTTAAAAGTAACAAATACATATCGCCTGGAAAACTTAGAAAGCCACAAGAACAGCAACAGAAACTAGGAAGGGTTTCTGTGGTCCAACGGTATCTGTGGTAAGGCACAGATTGTGTGGCAAGACTGAAGGAGCTTGAATAGTCTAAGCCCCCTTCATTTGCAGAGCTACCTCACAAAGTACCTTCCCAAGGCAAGACTGAGACTACAGTCCAGTTTTGAAAATAAACTGCTGGGAAAATAATCTAAATCGAACAGGTTAAAGACAATAAAGACAATAAATAAAGCAATATAAGGTTCAGATTAAGGTAAGGGAGAAGAGATCTAGAAGATCTTAGGATGTACTTGTTCATAGATATGTATTTTTAACACTTTACAAGAACAACCAGAAGAGGGTGGCTTAGAGACATTAAATTAGAAAAACTATTCTAAGCCAAGCTTCCTTTCTAAAAGTTCAGAAGAGATCATTTTACTTAAAAATAAGCAACAGGAAAGGATAGAAGTCAAATCACATTCAAATTTATTATAGGATTGAAATAAAAAATAAGGAGCAGAATCCCTATAAATAGTGAAAGCATGCCAGAAAGACACTCTCACAAAAATGAAAACTGTAGCCTACTATTATTACAAAATGAGCTAGAAGGTAGAAGATTTGAAAGATAAATCAGGAGGAAGAAAGCTCAGAAATGAGGTCCTAAGATTCAAGCAAGAGTTAGAAGAAAAAGAAAAAATCATTTCCGAAATAAAGATTAACTAGATCTGACACAAGAGGAACTAGACAAAACAGATAATGTTTTACGATAAATAGAAAATGAAAAGAGAAAAATTTTAAAAATCAGAGAAGTGAAGAAAGATGTGAAAAGAATTAAGGAGAACTTAATAAATTCAAGAGACAGGCAACAAAGATGCGATATACGTTGTTGTTGTTATGTGCCGTTGAGTCGGACCCGACTCATAGCGACCCTTCCTTGGGTTTCTGAGGCAGTATTACCACGGAAGGAGATTGCCCCATCTTCCTTCCGAGGAGTGGCTGGTGGGTTTGAACCACCAGGCTTCTGGTTACCAGTCAAGTGCCTTAGGCACTATGCTACCAGAGCTCCTGATGTGATACACACACACACACACACACAATTGATTTCTTTTTCATGGATTCCTATTATACACACACACACACACACACTTGTGTGTGAGTATAATAGGAAACTATGAATGAGAAGTCAAAACAAGTTAGAAGAAGTACCTATTATTGTTGTTATGTGCCCTCGAGTTGGACCTGACTGATAGTGACCCCTCCTTGGGTTTCTGAGGTGGTATCACTACAGAAGTAGATTGTCCCACCTTCCTTCCAAGGACTGGATGGTGGGTTTGAAACGCCAGCCTTCTGGTTAGCAGTCAAGTGCATTAGGCACTACGCTACCAGAGCACCTGAAGAAGTACTTAACTATAATTAAAAGGAGATTATAAAGGACATATTGGTAAAGCACACTGTCATCCTTGGAAAACTGACTAGAACAGATACCCAAGCAAGAGATCAAGTGATTTATTATGGGAGAAACATGGTTTAAAACACAATGCCTTATGCCAGAAGAAAGCAGGGTAATATATTTAAGATGTTGAAGGAAAGAAGTTGTGAGGTGAGGATTTTATATTCAACCAAACTGACTTTTAAGTATAAGAACAGCAAACTGTCATCAACATGCAAGAATTAAGGGAATAAAAGAACATTTATACTAGGTAGATACACTCCTTGGAGAGAAAAATCATGGGAGAATAGACGGACTGTGTATGCACAGGGACATAGACCAGGGGGCAGGAGTGCATGGAGGGAAGGACACAGGGAAGGGGTAACTATGGAGAGGAAGTGGGAGGGAAGCTGTTGCATTGTGGTAAATTGCGGTCAATACCATGAGACAATGTGTATGTGAACTGCTGTATGGAAAGTGAATTTGCTCTGTAAACTTTCACCCAAATCAATATGTGTGTGTGTGTGTGTGTGTGTGTGTGT
>NW_006921720.1:3966239-3967903 GCF_000298275.1 Orycteropus afer afer
TATGAGTCGGGTCCAACTCGACGGCACATCACAACAACAACATATATATATATATATATATACACAAAATCACCATTAGAACACCACAATAAATTTTGCAGACAAGATCCATCAATAGATGCTAAAATTAGCAGACAAAAGTTCAAGAAGAAGAAAATATATTTGAATAGTTTCAGAATCTCCTCCAAGATCTTTATTAATTAAAAGAGGAGAAAAGCAACTTTCAAATAGAGAAATCTCCTGGACACAACTTTAAGCATGTGATTCAGGTTAACAAAGCAAGTATTAAAACATCAACATCATGGATCTTCTAATATGATGCACCGAACAAGTAACTGTGCGGTATTCTTGCCAAAAAAAAAAAAAAAAAAAATGCAGAATCCCAATCCAATCATGATAAAACACCAAACCAACTCAATTTAAGGATGTTTTACAAAATAACTGACCATCTTGCTTCAAAAGAGTCAAAGTCATGAAACACAAGGACAAACTGAGGAACTATACCAGATTGGAGGACACTAAGCATATGTGCTGGACAGACTTTTAGATGTTCTCATAATCCCTCTTCCTGATAATCGTGCCTTTGTGCAATCTCCTTCTCTTGAGTGTGCATAGGATCTGTGACTTGCTCCTATTCAGTAGACAGAAGCTTCTATGAACCCCACGGTCTCAAGGAAATGAATTCTGCCAACAGCCCGAGGATGCCTGGAAGCAGATCTTTTCTCTGTTGAGCCTGTAAATGAGAATCTAGTCCTGGTGGGCTGATGGCAACCTTGTGAGACCCTAAGCAGAGAACACAAAGCCATGACTCCTGACCTACATAAACTCTGAAATAATAAAGTGTGTTGCTTTAAGCTGCTACATTTGTAGTTATTTTTACACAGCACAGGAAACTAATACAGGAGCTATGACAACTAAATGCAACATAGGATCCTGGATTGGATTCTAGAACACAAAAAAGATATTAGTAGGAAAACTAATGAAACCTTAATAAAGTCAGTAGTTTTGTACGAATGTTAATTTGTTAGTTTTGATCATTGTACTATGGTTATATAAAAAAGTAACATAAAGGGAAGATGGATAAGGGGTAAATGAGAACTATCTGTACTACTTTTGCAAATTTTCTGTAACTTCAAATTTATTTCAAAATGAAAACCTAATAAAAGTGTCACTAACACACACACACACACACACACACACAAAGAATTAAGGGAATATTGTTTCCATGAGTCTTTCCTTGGGAATATAATGGAGAACAAGCTTCAGACCAGAGGACTGGAGAGAGATTGACATGAAGACTGGTGGTGAGAACTAAATACATATTTATGTGTAGAATAAAGAAAGGCTGTAAGGAATACAGTGTAATTGTAAGGAATTATGAGGAATACAGTGTTGTTGTTGTTGTTGTTGCGTGCCATCAAGTCAAACCCGACTCATAGCGACCCCTCCTTGGATTTCCAAGGCAATATTAGTACAGAAGTAGATTGCCCAACCTTCCTTCAGAAGAGTGGCTGGTGGGTTTGAACCGCCAGCCTTCTGGTTAGCAGTCAAGTGCCTTAGGCACTATGCTACATGTGTTGTTGTTGTTGTTGTTTGCCGTCGAGTCGGCCCCGACTCATAGCAACCCCTCCTTGGGTTTCCGAGGCAGTATCACTACGGAAGTA
>NW_006921720.1:3968003-3983732 GCF_000298275.1 Orycteropus afer afer
TTGTTTGCCGTCGAGTCGGCCCCGACTCATAGCAACCCCTCCTTGGGTTTCCGAGGCAGTATCACTACGGAAGTAGGATTGCCCAACCTTCCTTCGGAGGAGTGGCTGGTGGGTTTGAACATGTAGTGACTCTATTATCTGATGATATAGATACAATACAACTCTAAAAAATGAAGATAGAATGGGAATATCATATGAAAAAAAATAAAACAGTTTCTTAGTAAATTATATTGGTAGTAGTTTTAGTATTGTTATTTGAGAATATTTTGTGTGACATAGAAAAAACATTCAATGATTCTCACTGTGGGCAATAGGAGATTTGAATGTAAGAAGAGCTTAATTAAATGTAGAATTTGAACTGAATGAAATAAACAAATCTGTCTTGGAAGACATATAGCCAGAATGCTCCTTAGAAGCGAGAATGGCTAAACTTCATCTCTCATACTATGGTCATGTTACCAGGAGGGACCAGACCCTGGAGAATGATATCAAGCTTGGTAAAGTAGAAAGTTGGCCAAAAAGAGGAAGATCCTCAACGAGATGGATTGATACAGTGCCTACAACAATGAACTCAAGCATAGCAATGATTGTAAAGAGGGTGCAAGACCGGGCACAGTTTGCTTCTGTTGTACATATGGTTGCTATGAGTTGCAAACCACGTAACATCTGTCTGTCTGAATGTGTGAAGTATTCTATCTTTAAATAAATAATAATACTTACAAATACTGTTGTAATATATTGTATAATTGCCTATATAATTATATATAATATAATTTTAATGAATTCTATAATTTTTTTCCATATTTTATTGCAGATAATTACATATAATTATTATAGATATAATGGATCAAAATAGGAGAAAGATATTTATTCCAGATATATAATATATTCTATAGGACTTATAGATGTAATAACAAAAATATAGATATAATCATTATAGATGCAGGAAATAATTATGGAAATATTATAGTTATTATGTTGTTGTTGTTAGGTACTGTCGAGTTGGCTCTGACTCATAGTGACCCCATGTAAACCAGAACAAAATAGTGCCTAGTGTTGCACCATCCTCACAATCTTTGCTATGCTTGAGCCCATTGTCACAGCCACTTTGTGAATCTAACTTGTTGAGGGTCTTCCCCTTGTTTGCTGACCCTCTACTTTACCAAACATGATGTCTTTCTCTAGGGACTGGTCCTTTGTGACAGCATGACCAAAGTAGGTTAGATGAAGTCCAACCAATCTGGCTTCTAAGGTACATTCTGGCTGTACTTCCAAGACAGATTTGTTCTTCTTCTGGCAGTCCATTGTATTTTCAATATTCTTCGCTAACACCACAATTCAAATGCATCAGTTCTTCTTTGGTCTTCCGTATTCATTGTCCAGCTTTCATATGCATATGAGGCTGTTGAAAATACTCTGGCTTGGGTCAGGTGCACCTTATTCTTCAAAGTGACATCTTTGTTCTTTAACAGTTTAAAGAGGTCTTTTGCAGCAGATTTGTCCAATGAAAATCAAATCGTTTGATTTCTTGAGTGCTTCCTCCATGGACAGTGATTGTGGATTTGAGGAAAATGAAATGCCTGATAACTTCAAACTTTTCTCCATTTACCATGATGTTGTTTATTGGTCCAGTTGTGAGGACTTCTGTTTTCTTTATGTTGAGGTGTAATCTATATGGAAGTCTGTAGTCTTTCATCATCATCAGTAAGTGCTTCAAGTCTTCACTTTCAGCAAGCAAGTTTTGTCATCTGCTTATCTCTTCAAGCTTGGTCCATTATATCTATAATCATTACTTCCTAACCATTCTCTTCTGAAAGGTCTAGAAAATCTCCTAGCTTAATCTGTTGTATTTAAACCTTGAGAATTGAAAAGACCTAGAAACTATAATCAACCTAATAGAAATGAGCACCCCTAGCCTCAGTCTGTAGTCTTGTATTACCATTTCCTGCTAAATAAACCAAGACAACATGGAGAAATAACTGTTTCTAGTCCTGGGCAGGAAATATACAAGATGAGCCTGGATCATTTTCATACCACATATCAAGGACTCAATCAAAGACTAGTAGGATTTATCAAAAGGACTGGGTAATCAACTTAAAGGTAGGACAATTTGAGCATCAACAAGGCCAATAACTAAATTCATGGGCTCATAATGAATAATAGAACTGCAAACTAATTGGTTATCTTTGAAAGAAACTCTTTATTTTGAAATATAACAAATGAAGCAAGAATTAAATATCTGTTTTGCTGTTTCTATATGAGATATATAATTGAGTAACCAAATAATAGATTAAGGGATGATTTTCTTCGTAGAAGTAGCTCAACCAATAAAATAAAGAATTGGAATATCACCAGTTTGCAACCTCTAATGAGTTAAAGACTTTAAACAATGAATATTCATGACCACTGGTTTCACAAAAGGAGAGATGATTAAATAACATAGGCTTCTTGAAGAATGAAACACTACCTACAAAGTAATTTTATTAAAAATATTAAACTTGAAGCTGATTATGTCTCTTGATTCAGCCACCAATTTACAGGAAATTCAGGGACAGAGGAACATGTTAAACTATACCATGAGACTTCAATCTACTGCTGGAAACTCTATAAAATAAATGATTCAGTTCCTTCAACAAATAAATCCCAGAGGAAAAAGAACACAGAAGGAACGTACAAAAGAGAATTTTTTTTAAAATAGGGATGTTTCTTGGATAATAAAATATAAGAAAAGTTGTTGTTGTTGTTATGTACGGTCGAGTCAGACCTGACTCATAGTGACCCCTCCTTGGGTTTCCAAGGCAGTATCGTGAGGGAAGTTGATTGCCCCATCTTCCTTCCGAGGAAGTTAGGAAGTAATTATTGTAATATCTGGGGCAGTGGTTGCTCTTGGGGGCATGGCAGGGTGGTGATTGGGATGAGGAATGTGGAGCACTTCTGGGGATGCTGGCCACATTCTATGTCCGGACATAAGTGGTGGTTACAAGATGTGTTCAATTTATAACGGTCCATTAAGTTGTGCACTTTCATACTATTTTCTATATTACGATATATTTAGCAAACACTTAGCGTTCTGGAAAGTTGCTACCATTGTACGTCTTAGAGTTCTCTCTTTTACAACTGTTAGTGGCTAACCGATTGGTTATGCATTTGGCAGTGGTTAAGCACTTGGCTACTAACCTAAAGGTTGGCAGTTCTAACCCATCAGTGGCTCCATGGGAGAAAGGATCTGGAGATTTGCTCCCATAACATTTATAGCCTAGGGACAGTCTTACTCTGCCCTTTATAGGATGCTATGAGTTGGAATCAACCTGCCAGCAATTAATCCACCACCACCCCATCACCCCCCTGTGCTGACTGAACCCTGACCGCTGCAGAGTTTTTGTACCTAAGACTATGCAAAATCAAGCATTTATATGTTTGTGTGGTGAATTGTTAAAAGATTTTTTAAGGAAGAGTGTGATGTTCTTAAAATACTGTGTCAGAAAGTTAAAATCTTCCCTGTTTAGAAGAGGTAAAGCCAGGAGGTAAGAAGTACCAGTGAGAAGCAGATTGTTGGCCAAAGAGATGGAAAAGAGGAGAAGAAATCTGAGAAAATCTGAGGTAAGAATTAAGAGGATTTAGGACTTCTCAGAGACAGAAGCAAGGGAGATGTTAATGATTTCAGGCCATGTTCTTTAAACATATCAGCAATATATCTAACTGTAAACCAAGAATACTGATAAGGACATTAGGAGTAGAGACTTGTATTGGGAGGAAGGTACTGTTTTGGGTTTTAGACATTTTGGATTTTAAATGAAAATGGAATATCAGGGTGACCTTTCTGGGAGACAGCTGAATATCAAGGTCTGGAAGTCTGGGAGAGGACATTGTCAGAACTATATGCTAGGAATCATTATTCATTTATTCATTAGAGGTGCATTTTGTGAGTGTCTACTATGTTCCAGTGGTAGGATTTAGACTTGTATCAACACATACATTCTCTGCTTCAGGAGGGCACAGTCTAGTGGGAGAGACCATAGGCAAACACATTGAAAGATGGCCTATAATTTATCCTCTCTACTATTCTCCTTGTGCAGCTGTCTCTGATGTCCTGAGGGCTTGTCCAATGTCTCTTAAATTTAACAGAGTTAGAAATTGAAGTCTGGCATTCTGATACACAGCTTAATGTTTTCTTTTTACCAGGCTACCTCTCTAGATACATTAGACACTGAATGTCCTGCTTCTTTTTCTTAGTAATTAAAATAAAATCTCAGCTCTTTATTGAGATTATTCTGCAATAGGTGGGGTGCTTTTCTTCTTGTGGGAATTTTACTTTAAACAGACATCAGCTTTAAAGGTTGTGTGGAATGATGCTGGAATTTCAGATTTGTGCCCTTCCTGACATGACTGAAGTTGTATTGCATAAGAGGCTTTCTACTTTTTCTAGGATTTATGTACACCTTTGCCTGTTCATTGGGCATTACCTCAGGTTAAAACCAAATAAAAATAAATTAGTCAAATATAGAAGTGTTCAAGTATGTCAGAATAAATTTCAACCTAAACTCTCATTCATGAGTGGCTAAAATTAGCTAACCAGGAAATTTGAGACACCTAGCGTGTTTGTGATTGATTACTGGGCCAATTATTTTCTTATTTTATCAGATTTTGAAAAAAGTAACGAAAGGTAATAGAAAATATACTGATGTGTTTGTCAGTGCACAGTCCAAACACTCTTTATTTGGTTGCTTAAGAGTGTGGATAATGGAATCAGACAGCATGGTCCAAATCTTGACCCCACTACCTACAAGTTTTGTAACCTAACCTCTGAGACTTAATTCTCACCAGTGATATGAGAAGATATACTATTTTTTATAATAGTTAATATATTTAAAGTGCTCACAGAATGTCTTCCCCTTAGAAAGCACTATGTAAGTGTTAATATTGTTAATATCAAAAGTTATTATATATCACATACATGACTTATTTGGTTATTTCAAATTTGCCTGACTGAGCTTCTAGATTAGAGGCTACACAGTAAAATACAGTCTTGCCCTAGAGGAATTTAATTCTCTTTGGACAGGAAAACTTCATGTATTTGAGGAGGTAACCAATAGTGAGCAGAGGGAAAATTTGCAAATCATGTTAATGTTTGCTTGGAATGGGGGTGGGCTTTAATGGTGGATGAGATCACTTAGGACTAGGTCAGCCAGAAAACAGGTGTGTGTATGTGGGGTGGGGAGGGAAGATATGCATATGTAGATGTTTTATGCATCACCAGAATTTTGATATATAAAGACGTCAGTGGAGAAGGTGGTGAAGGTGTGAACAGTGAAAAGGAACTGAAAAGACACGAGAGACATTACATACGAGGTCACTCCCTGAATGATTATCCCTTTTGTTATGAGGATGTGCATCTGGGAGGAATAACTGAGTTCTCAGACGTAGGTAGCAGGTGGAACAATGGTTCGTGTCAGTAGCCATTGATTTGGCTCTGACTCATGGTGACCCTCTGTATGCCAGAACCAAATGCAGTCCATTCCTGTGCAGTCTTTATGGTCTTAGGTAAGTTTGAGTCCATTGTTGTGGCTGTTGTCTCAATCTATCTCATTGAGAGGAGCTATGGTGGCATGGTGCCTAAGGTATTTGACTACTAACCAGAAGGCTGGAAGTTCAAACCCACCATCCACTCTTCAGAAGACTGGGCAATCTACTTCCATAGAGATACCACCTCGGAATCCCAAGGAGGGGTCGCTATCAGTCGGAAATGACTGGACAGCAGTGAGGGTGTCCTTCACTGACCCTCTACTTTACCAACCATGATATTCCTTTCTAGCAATTGGTCTGTCCTGATCACATGTCCAAAGAAGCAAAATGAAGTCTACCACCTGTCAAAATAGCAGAACAAGGAGGCAGATGCTGGCTTTGAAGGACAACACAATTTACTGCTCCCAGATTTGGTTGTTGGGAGGTTTGGAAGAGACACTGCATAGAAAGCACCTAACACAGTGTCTGGCATAGAGTTGGTACCCAATCTATGCTGGCTATTATTTTCTTTAGAGATCCCACTGCAGTAATTTAAATGCATTACTCCAAAAATGCCAGCCAGAATGTATTTAGAAATGTGCATATTCTATTTTCTAGTTTTTGCTTGTACACTTTGGTCCTTTTCCTGAAATAAACAAAATGTATTTGTGTAGCTGCAAGATTTAACTTGAATTTTCACCATGATTTTACTGTGATTAGAAAAACTGGAATAATAAAACACAGTCAGCCCATAGACAAGGACTTCCAAGAGACCATAGGGAGGCGAATTAGCCAACATTCTGTCACTTTCCCTCAGATTACAAGTCTCCCCTAGAGTAGTTTTTTTCCACCTAGAAAAAAGGAAAAAGAAAATCTTGACAGCCTTTGGTTCAGAAACAGTTGATGGTATTGTTAGAACAAGCACATTCATTATGTGCTATAAAGCTTGCCGAGAGTGCTAATGGCATTTATAGAGCTTTGTGGGTGAAACGCCTGAGGAAGCTTAGTTGTATTAGAATCCTGTGCATACAATGCAGTGAGTTTAATTTGTGAAAAATAGATTTAATAATTTGTTGACTTTTGTCTTCTTTCTAGACTCTCTCTCTTACATTTTACTTAAAAAAAAAAAAAGCATTAACTTAAACACTGCAGAATCATTGAAAGCAAGCATTGTAACTTGAGCTTTGTACCATTGACTGCAAAATTATAAACTACAGTGGGAAAGAATGAATATAAAGGAGCAGGCAATTAACATTATTTGTTTTAAGATGCTTTCAATGAGAGCTAGTATCCTTTTTAAAAACAGTACATCAAATGTGCGTTTGTCTCTTTTCACTGTGAAAGCAAACTGAGATTCCAGACTTACCCAATAGTCAAGTTGAGAGGCAGCTTGGCGATGGCCTTCAGAATACTGAGGGATTGTCTGACTTGTCCAATGCCACAAGAGGCCCAAAACCAGAACCAGAACCTGAGTCCTGTTGTTTTCTGCCTCCTTTTGCTCCCTATCTCAAATGGTAACATTGTGCCAGTTCCTTACTGGGAAATGAATGAGGATCGTTTCAAGCATTATCGAAAGATGAATTGGCAGGAGCCGTTGGGTATAGTATTTTCAATTCTGGGAAGTTCAGGGCCTTGCCAAAGATCATGGACAAGGGTGAAAGAGGAGTGCCTAGATCCAGTTCCCCTGACCTGAATCCTGGGATCTTCACATTTCTTTAATTCACTCATGATTAAGTGGAGAGATGACCTGGAAAATTCACATCAAATTAACTGCGTCAGGGCCTATTGTCACTAAGACCCCTGTGCCTCATGCTTCCACTCCACCACTCACAGCCTGGAGTCCTTCTCTGCAGACAGGAGGCACTGGAGCACATTGTCCCTGTTGGCTCTTCTAGCTCAAACATAACCTACTTCTGAGTACAGTGCGTAACTGAGTTGTCTAGATTGCTTTCATAAACTGTTTACTATTATCAGACTAATCATTTCCATTTAAAACAATCCATGGCAACTCCTGCCTCTGCACCTTTACAATGCACTGTCTTTTCCTAGAACGTGCTTTTTTTTTTTTTTTTTTTAAATATCTTTTAATGTGATTTGGGTGAAAATTTACAAAACAGATTCGTTTTACATTCAGCAATTCATACACATTATGTTTTGTGATTATAATCCCCACAATGTAACAGTTCTCCTTGCACCTCCTTCCTGCGTTTACCCTTTCCTTATATCCTTCTTACCTATGCATTACTGCCTTTCTAGCTTTCTCCCTGTGAAAATGCTTCCCTTCTGATCTTCCATGGTAACTGTTCTAAGAAGTACATTTCCCTAATGTAGTTATTCAGTTCATAGGCCTGTCTATTGTTTGGCTGAGAGTTAAGCCATGAGAGTGAGTTCAGTTCCAGGCCTGAAGAGTGACTATGGGCTTGGGGGTTTCACCAGTCTCTATCTGACCAGTAATCCTGGTCTTTTTATGACATTTTAAGAATTTTCTTCCACATTTTTTCTCCCATACTATCCAGGATCTCCAACTTTGAATCCTCTCTGAGTGATTGTTCCCATCTAGTTTTTCTGGCCTCAGAGTCATAGAAGCTGAGGTTCTCGTGGTCCCTTAGTCTTTCGGACTAACTGTTTCCATGCATTTTTAATTTTCTTTACTCTTCTTTGCTCTGATGAGGAGAGACCAATAGTAGCATCTTAGATGACTGTGCACAAGTTTAAGATCCCAGTTGCTACTCACCAAAGTAGAATATAGAACAATATTTTTGTGTACTATGTTGTTCCAATTGAGGATGATGTTCCCTATGACCATGGTCCCAAGCCCACAGGCCCAGTGACTCAGTCCTTCAAGGTTATCCTAACTTTTGTCCCCTGTTTGCTTTATATGGCACTAGAGCACACTTTTGCCTCATCTTAATTTGCCTAATTATACTGCCCCTGTGCAGTGAGCTGAGAATGAAAAAATGGAAATGAGTTTGTGCAGGGTTGCAGCTCTTAGCAAATAATTGACATTACCTGGCTGCAAGACCACAAACTTTTATTACTTACATGGTAGTTAGGATGGGAAGAAAGGGTGAGTTTCCATCTGGGATTGGCTCCCTTTGAAAAGGTCCTCATCTCACAGTGAGTTAACAAACAAACCTTTTTTATGCACACATAGCCCCTTGATACATGATAGGTGAAGGAAGGAAAGGGACAAAGGGCTTATATACATCAGACCAGAGAGAGGGGTGAGCATGCCAGAATGCACAGGAAAAAGGAAGGGGAAGAAAAAGGGGGGTTACCCCTTGATGCAGTTTGAGCTTCTGATGCATGACGGTCCTGTGGTTATTATTCTCAGACTTGGTGTCAAAGGTGGAAAATTTCCTCCAATTCTGGGATCTAAGATTAGATCTTGACAGCATGCAATTTCATAGTTAATCATATACCGTACCACTAAAGACACTACTTCCCCCAGAGTACATTCTTTCAGTATAATTTCAGTGTAAGGGCCATGAAAGCAG
Source organism: Orycteropus afer afer (assembly GCF_000298275.1). NCBI lineage: Eukaryota > Metazoa > Chordata > Mammalia > Tubulidentata > Orycteropodidae > Orycteropus > Orycteropus afer. Next base: position 3,977,003 of record NW_006921720.1, read on the forward strand.
TGGGGAGAGAAATGGCTTTCTGCTGCCTCTGTACCCAGGAATGTGTCAGTGTAGCCAAGTCCTATCTCTCTTAGTCACTGTTGTAGTTGTTGTTGTTGTGGTTGTTATGTGCCATCAAGTCAGACCCAACTCATAGCGACCCCTCCTTGGGTTCCAAGGCAGTATCACTATGAAGTAGATTGCCCCATCTTCCTTCCGAGGAGTGGCTGGTGGGTTTGAACCGCTAGCCTTCTGGTTAGCAGTCAAATGCCTTAGGCACTATGTTACCAGAGCTCCTAGTAGAAGTATGCATTCTATAAATATCTGTTGAAAAATGAATCAAAATGATTATAGTGCTGCTTCTTCTGAAGCCTAATCAAATCACAACCAAGGATCTTTGATCCTTACTTATGGGCTCAATCCCATCTTGGACTCTGTTAATTCCAATCCAGAAAGAGACTCTATGGCTCTTGACAGAACATGTAACTTGACATTGAGTCATTTTTGCTGCTAGTCTGGCTCTGTCCTTGGATCTTAAATTTAGACCCTGGTTTTCTACTTTGTTATGGCTGGGGTGGTAGAAAGGGTTAATGTGTTCAGCTGCTAACCAAAAGGTTACCCAGGTCTACCCAGAGGGACGTGAGAGGAAAAGCCTGGAGATTTACTTCTAAAAATATCGGCATTGAAAACCCTTCAGGCACAGTTCTACTCTGACACACATGGGGTTGCCAGGAGTCAGAGTCTGCTTGAGAACAACTGGTTATGGCCTTCAAAGTGCATCCTGACTCTGATGATAAATGGCAACCCTCCCCACTGAGTGACAGTTCAGTGCACTTTGTTTAACTTTATGTTAAAAAGATCATGCTGTAACTTTGGAATATCAAATTCTTTTTGCCAGGCTGATCTTACTTCTGGTAGCTGCCACTGACTCTGTCCCCAAAGTGCTGGTCCTACCTCCGGGGGTAGGTGAGATGAGTCCTTGTCCTTCCTGATCTGACCTACTCTGCTCCAGTTTATCAGTTGCCTCTAGATCCATACTATGGTCTATACCATGGGTCTTGGTGCCTTGGTACAGTGGTGTCTGTTAAGAAGTGTGCCTTGCCCTGTCCATTTTCTACAGTTCTCTTATCTGCTTGCTGACAAGTATCCTAGAGGATGCTGTCTGCTTGATTTATTGGTGTTGCCTGCCTCAGAGTTCTTCTCTTGCTGCTGTGCCTCTTGCGAAGTCACCCTGGCCACCCAGAGTTGAACACAACCCCTGCAGTGCTTTATCATAAACTCCAGTTAGCAGAGTCTACTGGCTACACTGATTTCTCTCTCTGGGCTTGTGGATGCATCCATTTCTCAACCACCTTCATGTTCAGAGAAGGAAGGTGGTTTCCTCATCTAGGATTGTGGTTATAAGCTTATGTTCTGATTGATGTCCGAGGTCATGGACACCAGGTTTGTGATAGGTAAGTTACTTAACTCCAAACCTCAATTTCCTCATGTGCCAAAGTAGGAAGGAAAGCAGGCAGTAATAGTGTTTGTTTTATATGGTCTTGGTGAGGACTGAATAAAAAGTAAATGCACCCAGTAAATTCCATGTGAAATCCATAGTTAATGGTTTCCCCTGCCTACCTTATCCCTTCAAATGGCTCTATCTTATGAGCTCCCATAACACTTATTCTCCATACCATTCATTTGGGATTCAAAGACACTATACTGCAAATGGGAGCCCTGGTAGCACAGTGGTTAACGCACTCACCCACCAACTGAAAGGAAGGTGGTTTGAACACATCAGCCACTCCACAGGAGGAACATGTGGCTGCCTGCTTCCATAAAGATTACAGCCTTGGAAACCTTATGCGGCATATCTACTCTGTTTTGTAGGGTCATTATGAGTCAGAATCAACTCGAAGGTAGTGGGTTTAGTTTTTGGTATTTTGCAAGTGTAAAAGACTGCTAACCAGAAGGCTGGTGGTTCAAACCCACTAGCCACTCCTCGGAAGGAAGATGGGGCAATCTACTTCTGTAGTGATACTGCCTTGGAAAGCCAAGGAGGGGTCTCTATGAGTCGGGTCCGACTTGATAGCACATAACAACAACAACAATAATCTCCCTTTTTAGATAGATGGCCCTTGTTTGCAAATATGTTGTCAGTTTTTCAGGTAAAAATATGTGTCTGGTACCACTTTTGTCTCCCAAGCCTAGCTCGGTACTCTGAATATACTAGACACACACCATATACTTATTTTTGTAGTTGGTATGAATAATGATCTCATTTTTTCTAAAATCAAATACCATCTTCCCACAAGCTTTGATGAGTTTGCTCACCCTGGAATGCATTTCCCTTGTTGATTGTGCACTGGCAAAGACAAACACCAAGGAAGACAAAAACCCTTAATACTCATCCCAGGGAAATGCAGGTGGCAGCTGTCCTGAGACGATGTTCCTTGTTAATGATGTTCTACATAGGCTCACTCACAGCAGTGGTGAGAAATAACAGTGGGCCTGCTGAAAATCCACTTTCTGATTAGCTCAGGAAAAAAGATGGCATCTGAGACTCAGCCAGTTGGAGACTAAGAGACTCACTCCACAGTATTTCAGAATAATGCTTTAGGAGTAATGACAGCCTTTCTTCCTCAATAGATGGTTTCATTTGCCCATTGAATTGATTGGTAACTTTTCTGAAACCATACACATCTTCACCTACTTTTGACCAGTAATAGAATGAAAGTTGCCGCAAGTGTTATCTCAGAGTTCAATAGTATCACATCACCTTTCTTGGAGAAAGGAATTTAATACAGTTAACAATTTGACACACTGGAATGGTTTAAATATTAAGCTTATTTGTTTTCTGAGTTGAAAAGCAACTGGCATTTGTGCTCTGACACTGTACCATGTATTTGCAATGAAAGAATTGTAGGAGAAGAATGAGTCAAACAAATGGCATTTTGTTGTTGTTGTTGTTGTGGGGGCAGAGAGGAATATTCCAGGATTAAATTGGAGGCTACAGGTGGCGGTTGTGTGAGGTCCTGGGCTGAGAAGAAGGAGATCTGAATTCTAGCTCTATATCTTCCTGGCTGTGACAATGGCATTGTCACTGTGTCCCTTTCCTCTGTAAAAGGAAACAAAACAAACAAAGCACCTTATCTATTTTCCTGCCCTACCTTGAAGTGTGTTGTAACGATTATATGTGACAACATTTGTGAAAGATGCTCATAAGTGAAGGAAAATACTATGATTTTGTTGACTGCAAACCACCTCTGGACGTTTTAGTGTTCCCCATGTGGTCACCTGGGCAAAGCAGGTACTCCACCACCAGTGGGATGCAAGGTGCGTCATGCTGATGGTTCCCATCATTTAACTAGATACCATCTGTTCTGAAGGAGGGCAGGGAATTCTTATAGGGTAAGCCTTGCGTTTCCCCTATATTACATTTGCAAAGGCTGATATAGAGACTTAAGAGAATTTTGTTTCAGACCCTGGGGAAAGAGCCCAGAGGAAATATGGTCAGGGGCAAGGCTTCTTGTACCTAAGTATCATTCTCTCCCTCTCTAAGAAGCATCTCTGGACACATCAAGAAATAAATGCTTGATTTTCTAAGACTAAGTTTTATTTTAGAAAGAAAGAACTGAGAAGAATAGACTTAAAACTGCAGAAAGAATAGCTTTTTGTTAGAGAGGAGAAATGATGATTTTCTCAAGGAAAGAAAAATGTGACAGCAGAAAGAGCAGGAGAGAAGTTTTATATCTGCTTGAGGGTTGGTGACATCACAGCCCGTTACCAGTAGAGGTCTGGGCAGACTTCCTGATATTTTTAAGAAAAAGTGAGGTAATTACCTTTCTGAGGTGACTTACAGGGATTTCTTTTCAAGACCTCTTTAATAACTTTGTGAATCTGTAACCTTTGAGAGGGAAAATAGAAATGTATGCCTACCTCGAGAATAATGGGGCAAGCTATCTTTTACAGTGAATTCATGCTTCTTAGGGCTTCTTAGTTTTTAGTACTGAGACCTCTAAGAAATGAAGAGAAATATTGAAATCTGATAGTAAGATGTCACAAAAACACATTAGTTCCCCAAATACTATCTCAAAAGGGAGTGGAAATGATGAAAAATTGAAAGCTAAACATCTCTGAGAGACAGATGATTTCAAAATTGAAGTAACTCATTGCTCCAATTGCCAGAGACTCATAAAGAAATGACCAACCTCAGATTGTTCACCTTTCTCCAAGAGAATAAAAAAATAGCAACACAATAGAAAGAAGATACATGAATAGCTAACTAAAACAGTAAAAACTTTGGCTCACTTTGAAACAGCCCCTGAGGGGCTTCAAAGAGACCTCCTTGGGGAGAGATACACATAACATGTTTTCAGATAAAATCATCTTTTTCGACAGTGTTAATAATGTTAAGGCTTTAAGAAGTACTTTCCACCTATTAAACTTTGTGGGGGGGCACACTTATCCAGAGGTATGAAACAGCTCATGTCAGATGATCCATTAATCCCTGAACTAGGCCTATAAATGGAATGGTTTATAGAGAAAAGAATTAAAGAATTTACAATCTTTGTCAAAAACTCAAAATAACTCCCGTTATTTCTCTGTTTCAAATAAAGATTCATAGGCAGATCCAAAGAGTAATGATTTTTAAATTAAAAAGTTTTATGAGCTTTTCAAATAGAGGAATAAAACTAAAGGGTCAGACTCTTTCTCTGAGGAACAAAAAGGGGGAAGTGGGAAGGAGAATATAAAAGGTAAGCATGGGAGAAAAAAAATCTTTTGTGGAGTGCTCACTAAAACATATTTACAGAGTATGGTACAACCATCCAATCTCTCAACTTTTTATTACTAAGAGAAAGGTTCTCTGAGCAGATTAATAGTGTGAAAAAAAATTCCAGGTAAGATCTACAACTTAATTATGAGACTAAGTCAGGCTTGTCACAACATCACAGTTTGCAAACCAAAAAGATGCACATGTGATGCTCATGTGTTTACAGTAGAAGGTCTGGGAACAATCCTGACAATGCTTTTGTAAGCAATCAGTTAGGATTAAATGTTTATAATGATAATAGAGCTTGAGGGACATTGGAGAACATCTAAATTGATTCAGCCTCTCCATGTATACATATATGAAAAAATGGAGTCCCTCAGACACCGTGTGTTTGTTTTAAGATCACGGCTAGTTGGTAAAAACCACCTATTTCACTGTCTGATCTCCAATGTCCATATTTGAAGACCTTTTCTCTAGGGCTCTTTTATTTTGTTAGAAAATAAGCCTTCAATCGCCTAGAGGAATATGAAGACTGCTAGTATTTTGAAAGCAGCATGGAGATAGTGAAGTAGGACCAAGAGTGTGTCCCTGCCTAGTGCGCAATCAGGCCAAAACAGTGTACACACCAAGTGATTAAGAGGAGAGAAAATTATTTCTTGCAAAGCAGCAATGCAATGAGACAGGGGCCATTACCCAAATCTGACTCCCCGAATGGGGGTTGGGATACAGTTTTGTAAGCTTCAGGAGAAAAGGGTTATACATATTCATAAAAACTTCAAGTATTTGGGTGTGAATTTACTGAGGACTGGCTGAAGCTTCCTTTGCCTCAGGGACAGTCGATTTTTAATGCAGAGAGCTTGTGCACTGAATGAGTCACACTGGCTTCCTGTCATCAGCTGATTGGGGCTTAGGCAGAAGGGAGAATGTCTGTTCCCAGCAACTTTGTTCCTGTTTGTCTTACTACACATTTCCACAGGCCAAGGTTAATTTTCAACTTGTCTCCTGAAACACATTAACATACTTATCGCCTCTTTCTAGGGGGATAACATGGAGAGAATGTGTAAATTGACCTTTCATTCCATTCAGTTCTTAAGGCATTGAGTTATCAGGTTTTCTTATCTGCTTCCAACCAAGATCATAACCAGGGTAGGGGGTGATAGTTGAGCTTTCGTTCTATTCGGTTCTTAAGGAATTGAGTTATCATATTTACTTATCTGCCTTCAACTGGGGATGCAGGCTGAACTTTGACTCCACTCAGCTTCAATAGGAGTAGTGGAACAAGGAATTGTGGGACCCACTCATCATGCAAACTTTTATCAAACCCTCTTGTTTTCATTTTTGTATCATTCCAAATCTCCTCTGGGGATGACTAAAATTTGGTTTCTTTTTTATTATCACCATGCAATGACAATTCTAAACACTGTCAGTGACAAAATACTGCTCTTCCTTCAAAATCTTAAGTTGGTCTGGTTCTAAACATTGCTGTGGTTACTATTAACTTTCTTTTTCCTTTTGTTGTTATTGTTGTTATGTGCCATAGAGTTGGGCCCAACTCATAATGATCCCTCCTAGGGTTTCCAAGGCAGTATCACTACTATTAGAAGTAGATTGCCCAACCTTCCTTCTGAGGAGTGGTTGGGGGGTTTGAACCGCCAGCCTTGTGGTTAGCAGTCAAGTGCCTTAGGCACTATGCTTTATTGAAGTATAATTTGCATACCATAAAGTCACTTAGTTTAACTGTACATTTAATAAATGTTAGTAATTTTACACAAGTTGATGAATTTTCATACTTGTATTCAAGATACAGAAGTGTTTCATCATTCTAAAAATTTCCTTGTGCCCCTTTGCGGTTGATCCTGTGCTCAAACTTCCAGACCCAAGCAGCCACCAATCTCTTTCCTGTCACCAAGCTTTTGCTTTTTCAAGACTTTCATATAATGGAATCATACGGCACATAGTCTTTTATGTGAGTGTTCTTTCACATACCATAATGCT
>NW_006921720.1:3983888-3985874 GCF_000298275.1 Orycteropus afer afer
ATATTGCTGCTATGAATATTTGTATATGAGTCTTCATGAGGACACATTTTCATTTCTCTTGGATAAATACATAGGAGTGGGATTTATGGATCATATGTTTAATTTTAAGGAGCTCTGGTGGCATAGTGAATAAGACATTTGGCTGCTAACCAGAAGGTCAGTGATTCAATCCTGTCAGCTGCTCTGTGGAAAGAAGATGGGGTGATCTACTTCCATGAAGATTTATGACCTCAGTAACCCAATGAGGCTCTCTGTGAGTTGGCATTGACTTGATGACAGTGAGTTTTGTTTTTGGTTTATGTTTAATTTTATAGGGTACTATCATACTGATTTCCAAAGTGACTGTACCATTTTGCATTCCTACCAGCAGTGTATAAAAATTATTGCTGCACCACATCATTGTCAACACTTGGTATTGTCATTATTTTTAACTTTAGCTATTTTAATGGGTGTATCATCTTATTTCATTGTGATATTAATTTGTATTTCCCTGATGACTTGTTATGCTGAGAATTTTTTGACATGTTATTTGCCATTTGTTTATCTTCTTTTATAAAGTGTTTGTTTGTCTTCTTATTGAGTTATAAGAGTTCTTTTTATTTTCTGGGTACAAGCCTCTTGCCAGATAAATGTTTTACAAATATTTTCTTCTAGTTTATGACTTAGCTTTTTGATTCCATGAACTGTGTGTTTATATAAATTAAATGTTTTAATTTTGATGAAATACATTTGATCAGTTACATTTCTTTTACAGATGATGTTTGTTGTGTCTTTGTCTGACCCAGGTCACACAGATTTTCTTCTAGAACCTTCATAGTTTTGGTTCTTATGTTTAGGACTATGATCCATTTCAGGTTAATTTTTATGTAATATGATGTAAAGACAGAGGTTAACATTTTTATACAGATATCCAGCACAATTTAAAGACTATTTTTTCCCCCACTGAATGATCTTGGCCTGTGAAAGGACTTGGTATATTCTAGGATTAAAAAGGAAATCAGTATGGCCTTATTAAATGGTGAGAGAGGTAAGTAGTGTCATGTAATGATGTTAGAGAGAAAAGGGGGGTTGTCTTTTGAGGTCTTAGAGGCCTTGATAAGAAATGTGGATTTTATTCTGAGAGCAATATAATACCTTCAAAGGTTTTAAGCAGGAGCATTGGATGATCTGATTTATATTTTAAAAAGGCAACTCTTCATCTGTTTGCACCAATCCAGTAAAACTTCTCTGATGAAAGTCACTAATCACTATGCAATAGTGGACCAAGCTCTGGAATTTTATTGTTTATTCAATGGGACAAAATTTGACCCATAGCTCAGCAGTTCTTAAATTGCCTTTTTCTTCCCTTACTCTTCTTATAAGGGTCTGTATGACACCAGAGCTAATGTACATTTTTGGGTGCTAGTTTATATGCTGTTACTGCCAGAAATTTTTGCCAGGAATATTAAAAATGCTACCTGGTACTTTATATACCTTTGGCTTCTCTTTCTTTCTCTATTACTTTGTTGCCAAGGTAAACACTATGATAATGCCAATAGGAAAATGCTTAAGAAGACTTTATGGTTGTTAGAGATTGCATAACCCTTTGTGGTTATTAACAGCTTAATCTGAAGAACAGGAAATTAGCTAAACATGAGGAATCTAGAATATCTTTTCTATATTAAAATAAATTACAATGCATGGAAATCATCCATGAACATGAAAATGATTAAATTTGCTTGAGTAAAAAGGTAAATTGTGTGACAGGAAGGTTTTATTCTGTATTAGAGCAGGTTAAAAGAGAAATCATAGAGATCTTTAATAATAGAATGAGTTTGTTTTGGCAAAATTATGTTGAATTAACTGGTTAAGTTCTATCTAGATTATTTTTGCAACTTAATTCCAAAAGAATATTTTTTTGTTGTTGTTGTTATGTGCTGTCGAGTCGGACCCAACTCATAGCGACCCCTCCTTGGGTTTCCGAGGCAGTATCACTACGGAAGTAGG
>NW_006921720.1:3986024-3987058 GCF_000298275.1 Orycteropus afer afer
CCACTCCTTGGAAGGAAGGTTGGGCAATCCTACTTCCGTAGTGATACTGCCTCGGAAACCCAAGGAGGGGTTGCTATGAGTCAGGGCCAACTCGATGGCAAAAACAACAAAGAATATTTAAGCATATATTTTTGCTTAAACTATGTTAGTTCTTAGTAGACACGTTAACTTCCAGAACACTAAATATGTTGAAGTTAAAAGATGAAGAAATGAAAGTTGAATCATATTGTTAAAATAGGTTATTATTATTTTCTTTCACTGAATGAGTTCTATGTCATTAATGTCATCTGTTTGGCTTATGAGTTCTATAGATAAGTTTTAAAGTTTTCATCATAACTATACAATTTGTCTAACATTGGAAGAATATTGTCTAGGAAAATAGACATCTTATTAAATGAAATGTTGGTACTAGTCTTAATAATTTTGGTATTCTTTAATTTTACCTTCTTAATATTACCTCCACATTAATCCAAATTCTATCTTTAAGATAATTTTAAATATAGAACTTAGTTGTATTTTTTCTAAGTTTTAACATTTATTGAAATAGCCTTTCTAAAATGGAATGGGATATATTTTTATTTAAAGAGAGTTAGAGAAATTTTCAGTCAGGCTCAGAGGTCCAGGTGAGGAGAGAGAACCCAGGAACACCCAAAGCAGCAGGATGGGAGAGTGGGAGAAAGGGGATTAAAAGTCAGGAACCTGGACAGAGGAACAATCAGCTGCAGGGATTCAGGTGAGGAGAGGGAACCCAGGCATGTCCAAAGCATCAGGGCAGGAGAGTGGGAGAAAGGGGATTAAAAGCCCAGGAACCTGGACAGAGGAGCAGTCAGCTACAGGGACCCAGGTGAGGAGAGGGAACTCAGGCACACCCAAAGCGGCAGGGTGGGAGAGTGGGAGAAAGGGGATTAAAAGGCCCAGGAACCCGGACAGAGGAGAAGTCAGCTGTAGGGACCCAGGTAAGGGTGGTACAAGAAGTTTCCAACAGGAAGACAAACTTGTCTGTCGGTTTGTCCTACTGTGGTGACATGTTGATG
>NW_006921720.1:3993940-3996716 GCF_000298275.1 Orycteropus afer afer
TGGACTGCTAAAAGAACTAACAGATCTGTCCTGGAGGAGGTGCACCCGAAATGCTCCTTGGAAGCAAGAATGGCCAGACTTAGTCTCACCTATTTTGGTCATGTTGTAAGAAGGGATCATTCCCTGGAGAAGGATGTCATGCTTGGTAAGGTGGAGGGTTGACGAAAGAGGGGAGGCCTTCAACGAGATGGATCAACACGGTGGCTGCGATGATGGGCTCAAGCATAGCAGGGATCATGGAGCTGGTGCGGGATCCGGCAGTGTTTCTTTCTGCTGTGCATGGGGTTGCTATGAGTAGGAAATGACTCTCGACACCTAACAACAAACAACAACAAGAGAAATTTTCACTTCTGTTAGATTACATATTGTGACAATTCTGCTACTAACAGCATCTAGAAATTATGGGATGAATATCTTTAAAACAAAGAGAAAACAGAAATTGGAGTAGTAAGCTAGAACTAAAGCCCAGACTACCCTCAAAAAAAAAAAAAAAAAAAAAAACCCAACCAAACTCACTTCCGTCCTAGTCAGATCCGACTCATAGTCACCTCTCCCTGGGTTTCTGAGGCAGTATCCCTACCGAAGTAGATTGCCTAGTCTTCCTTCTGAGGAGTGGCTAGAGGATTTGAACTGCCAGCTTTCTGGTTAGCAGTCAAATGCCTTAGATATCTGATAACACTGAAGGCTTCAAATTGGTTAAAACCAGTTCAGTCATGGCTGACGAAATGAAATTGGAACAGACTCTAATTTTCAAAATTTGTGCGAAGCGGGTCTATAGCCAGAATGGGAAAAATCAGGCCTGGAATGGGTGACTCAGAAGAGGCTTAGAGAGCTCTTCAAGAGACTGATGTGGGAGATGAGATGATTGTCAGAACTGTGGAGAGCTACACATATTCAAAGTGATGTGGTCTGCTGCCATCATTGAGTGTGGCATAGCTGTTTCCAACTCTGCTGATCAAGATATTTGTTCTTCTTCAATGCACATACTGCCCTTGTTTTCTAAGAGAGAGATTAAATTTTTTACAGGTTATTGACCTCTAATTTCTCCTATTCTGCTTAACCCACATTTTACAAATTCTGTCTTTTCTGGTTTCGCTTCCTTGGCCATGACTGAACTGGTAAGAACAAGTTCAAAGCCCTAATAATACCAGAAACAGAGCTAGAGTTTTAACATTCTCATAAAGGAGGAGGATCCAGGCAAGATGGGTAAATAATTGAGACTCATATGTAAAGACGTCATCTCTCCTACTTTGGTCATGTTGTCAGAAGGGACCAATTCCTAGAGAAGTTTTTCATGCTTGGAAAAGGGGAGGGTCAGAGAAGAAAGGGAAGTCCCTCAATGAGATGGACTGACACAGTGGCTGTGATGATAGATTCAAGCATAGCAAGGATTGTGGGGATGGCACAAGATTGGGCAGTGTTTTGTTCTGCTATATATAGGGTTGCTATGAGTCAAATCAACTTGGCGGTATCTAAAATAACAACAACATGCATAAAACATGAGGGCTTACAAGGGTTGACTCTCAGTGAAAGGTTGAACTAGTATTAATATCCAACTTTTAGTGATCTTAGTCCTTAGCTTCCTGTAGGAGAAAAAGGCTCTCCTGACAATTCGGAATTAGAAGTCTATCCATAATTAAGCTCAGGATTTAATTTATATGAACTGCACAGTTCAAGAAACACTATGCTGACCATTTAATTTAGAGTACTGACAGGTGTGTAATGCACCAGACTGGTAGGGCACAAATACATATCTATTTGGAGAATGACATTCTCAATTACTGTTTCCTTCAAATTGTGTTGTTGTTGTTATGTGCCATCGAAAGCTAATTAAGGATCTCACACTCACACAAAAACAAGCCACAGTTATAGAGTCAACAAAAGCAACAAGCAATGAATTAGATAGACCATGTAGGACCTGGGATGTTGCGATTACCTAATGAAGAATATAAAATAAGTATGCTTAAAATGGTTCCATAAATGACAAAAGAATATTGCAGACTTAACCAAGAACCAAAACAATATTTATAAAAATCATAGATTTAGAAAAGAACTAAATAGAATACATAGAAATGAAAACATATCACTGAAATTAAAACTCAAGGGTATGTAAAATAATCAGATCAGACATATCTGAAGAGAAATTAATAAACTAGAAAAGGAAATTTGAAGAATTAAATAGAATTTATGGCAAGGAGATTAAGAAAATATGGAGACATTAACAAAGGTGAAAGAATGAAAAGGTCTAAAATTGGAATTGGGATTCCAGAAAAAAAGAGTAGTGAGAAGAGGGTGAGAAATATTTAAAAAAAATATTAGATGAGAATTTTCCACAGTTGAGGCAGACACACATTCTTAGATTGAGGAAACAAGAAAGTCCCAAACATAATAAAACTAATCTTAATCTAGTTGTGTTGCAGTTAAGGTCAAACTGCCAAAGACAAAGGAAGATTAAAAGCAACTGGATAAAACAATCTACCTGTAAAAGAACAAACATTAGACTGATGCAGTAGTAAAAGTGTTAAGCCACATCATTGTGGTCAGAAAAGATGAAAGTTAATCTAAAATTACAAACCTTATTAGACTGTCTTTGAAGAATGAAGATTAAGTAAAGACATTTTCAGGGAAATATAAATTAAGGGAGTTAACCACCAACAGAGCTTACTATAGGAATTTTGAAAGGATATACTCAAGGTGGAAGTAAAATGATCCCAGATGGAAGGTCTAAAATTCAAGACAAAATGGTGTGCAAAAGTTGGTAAACATGAAGTTAAAT
>NW_006921720.1:3996943-4027344 GCF_000298275.1 Orycteropus afer afer
GGCACATAATAACAACAACAGTAACATTTATTCTGGAGTAAAATGTAGCACAAATTACATAATAATAATTTTTAAGATAGAAAGGGAGTGTTCAGAGTGAAGTGTGTAATGTGAAGATGGTTTGAACATCTTTGCAGCATAGGACTATGTATTTTAAGTGAATTGCATACTCTAGACATTAGTGAGCTGAAATAGACTGTTACTGGTCGTTTGGAATCAGACAATCATATGGTCTACAATTCCAGAAATGCAAAATTAAAGAGGAATAGCATTGCATTCATCATCAAAAAGAAAATTTCAAGATCTATCCTGAAATACAATGCTGTCAGTAACAGGATAATTTCCATACACCTACAAGGAAGGAAGACAAGTTAATACAATTATTATCCAAATTTTTGCATCAATCACTAAAGCCAAAAATGAAGAAATTGAACATTTTTACTAACCTCTATAGTCTCAGTTTGATCAAACATGAAATCAAGATGCATTGGTAATTACCAATGATTGCAATGCAAATGTTGGAAACAAAGAAGCAGCATTGGCAGTTGGAAAATATGGCCTTGGTGATATGAAATGACTCTGGTCATTTTTGTGTTTTTGAATTTTGTTCCACATTTTTCTTCCCACTCTGTACAGGATCTCCAATTTTGTTCTCCTTCCTAGTGGTTGGCATTGGTAGCTGGGCACCATCTAGTTCTTCTGGTCTCAGGGCTGTGAAAGCAGATGTCCTTGTAGTCCATCATATCTTTGGATTAATTGTTTCCAAATGACTTTGATTTTCTTCATTCTTCTTTGCTCCAGATGAGGGGAGACAAATAGTGTCCTTAGATGGCTGCTCAAAAGCTTTTAAGACCCTAGGTGCTACTCACCAAAGAAGGATGTAGAACAAGATTTTTATGTACTATGTTGTGACAATTGATCGTAATGTCCCCTGAGACTATGGTCCTGAGCCTACAGGCCCAGTGATTCTCTCCCTCAAGATGTTTTGTTGTCTCTGATAAGCTCCCTTGTCCTCTGTTGCTTCTCTAATGGATGTGAATAATTTTGTAGCACAAGTACATATGTAAGACTGTTATTGTTGTTGTTAGGTGCCGTCAAGTAGTCTTAGACTCATAGTGACCCTATGCACAGCAGAACGAAACACTGCCCGGTCCCACCCAGCTATGGAGCCCATTGCTATACTTGAGCCCATTGCTGCAGCCACTGTGTCAATCCATCTCATTGATGGCTTTCCCTCTTTTGTCCACCTTCCACTTTACCAAGCATGACATCCTTCTCCAGGAAATGGCCTCTTCTGATGAAATGACCAAAGTAGGTGAGATGAACTGTGGCCATTCTTGCTTCCAAGGAGCATTCTGGCTCCACTTCCTCCAGGACAGATTTGTTAGATCTTTTAGCAATCCATGGTAATTTCAGCATTCTTAGCCAGCACCACGTGCATACGAGGTGACTGAAAATACCATGGCTTGTGTCAGGCATGTCTTCAAGGAGACATCTTTGCTCTTCAGCACTTGAAAGAGGTCCTTTGCAGCCAATTTTCCCAGTGTGATACGTTGTCTGATGTTCTGACTGCCACTTCTATTGGTGTCCATTGTAGAACTAAACAATGCGAAGTCTCTGACAACATCAATCTTTTCTCCATTTGTCATGATGTTGGTTATAGGTCTAGTTGTGAAGATTTTTGTTTTCTTTATATTGAGACGTAATCCATACTGCAGACTGTATTCTTCAACCTTCCTTAGTAAGTGTCTCAAGTCATTCTCACTTTCAGCAAGCAAAATTGAGTTGTCAGTGTATCACAGGTTGTTAATGATTCTTCCTCCAAACCTGATGCCTCGTTCATCTTTATATAGTCCAGCTTCTCAGATTATCTGCTCAGCATACAGTTTGAACAAGTATGGTGAAAGGATACAACCCTGATGTACTTCCTTCTTGATTTTAAACCATGCAATGCCCCCTTGAATGACAGCCTCCTGGTCTATGTACAGGTTCCTCATGAGTACAATGACGTGTTCTGGAATTCCCATTCTTCTCAATGTTATCCATAATTTGTTTTGATGCACACAATCAAATGCTTTTGTATAGTCAATAAAACACAAGTGAACATCTTTCTGGTATTCTTTGGTTTGAACCAAGATCCATCTGACATCAGCAATGATGTTCCTCATTTCACATCCTCTCTTGAAACCAGCGTGCATTTCTGGAAGTTCTCTGTCAGTATACTGCTGCAACTCTTTTTGAATTATCTTCAGTAAGATTTTACTTGCATGCAAAATTAATCATATTATTTGATAATTTCCACATTGTGTGGGATCATCTTTCTTTGGAATGGGTACAAATATGGATCTCTTCCAGTCAGTTGGCCAGGTAGCTATCTTCCAAATCTCTTAACATAGCTGATTTAGTGCCTCCAGTGGGGCATCCATTTGTTGAAACATCTTAATGGGTATTCTGTCAATTCCTGGAGCTTTGTTATTCACAAATTCCTTCAGTGCAGCTTTGACTTCTTCCTTCAATACCATTGGTTCTTGAATCATATGCTACCTCCTGAAATGGATGAAGATCGACCAGGTCTTTTTGGTACAGTGATTCTGTGTTTTCCTTCCATCTTCTTTTGATGCTTCCTTCATCATTCAACATTTTGCCTATAGAATCTTTCAATATTGCAACTCAAGGCTTACATTTTTTTCCTTAGATCTTTCAGCTTGAGAAATGCTGAGTGTGCTCCTCCCTTTTAGTTTTCTAACTCCAGATCTTTGTATATGTCATTATAGTAATTGGCTTTGTCCACTCAAGCTAGTTATTGAAATCTTCTATTCAACTTTTTACCTTGTCATTTCTTCCAGGTAAGGGGAAGGACACAGGTGCCACCTCCAAGCAGCAGGAAGAAGGGGAAAGAAAAGCTGAGAGATGCCAGACAGAGCAGCAGGGATCTCAGTAAGGGGAGGGACACAAGCCCCACCCCCAAGTGGCAGGAAGCAGAGAGGTTTCGAACAGCTAAGGGAGACAAACTTGTCTATCAGTTTGTCATACTGTGGTGGCTTGTGTGTTGCTGTGAGGCTTGAGGCTATGCCACTGGTGTTTCAAATGCCAGCAGGATTGCACATGGTGCACAGGTTTCAATGCAGCTTACAGACTGAGACAGACTAGGAAGAAGGAAGAGGCCATCCATTTCTCAAAGAATTGGCCAGGGAAAACCCTATGAATAACAGAGAAACACTGTCTGGTACATTACTGCACCACTTCATGAATATCCCGGAAACATTGTCCGAAGCAGTACAGAAGGATGTGCCCCTTAGGTCAGAAGGCTCTCAAAATATGACTGGGAAAGAGCTGCCTCATCAGAGTAGAACCAACCTTAATGATATGGATAAAGTAAAGCTTTCAAGACCTTCATCTGCTAACATGGTATGACTCAAATTGAGGAGAAACAGCTGCAAACATCTATCAATTATAGGAACATGGAATGTACGAAGTATGGATCTAGGAAAATTGGAATTTGTCAAAAATGAAATGGAATGGGTAAAGATTGATATCTTAGGCATTAGTGAGCTGAAACAGACTGGTTTGGGCCATTTTGGATCAGACAACCATATAATCTACTGCTAGGAAAGACAATTTGAAGAGGAATGGTGTGGCATCCATCATCACATAGGATGTTTCAGAATTTGTCCTGCAGTACAGTGCTGTCCGTGATGGGATAATATCCATACACCTACAAGGAAGACCAGTTAACACTACTACTATTCAAATTTATGCACCAACCACCAAAGTCAAAGATGAAGAAATTGAAGATTTTTATCAACTTCTGCAGTCTGAAATTTACTGAACATGTGATCAAGATGTGTTAATTATCACTGGTGACTGGAACACAAAAGTTGAAAGCAAAGAAGACTTACCGGTAGTTGGAAAATTTGGCCTTGGTGACAGAAATGACTCTGGAGACTGCATGCTAGAATTTTGCAAGACCAATGACTTATTTGTTGCAAATACCTTTTCTCAGCAATGCAAACAGTAGCTATATATGTGGACTTTGCCAGATGGAGTACCCAGGAATCAAATGGACTACATCTGTGGCAAGAGGTGATGGAAAATTCAATATCTTTAGCCAAACCAAGGCCAGGAGCTGATTGTGGAACAGACCATCAACTATTCATATGCAAGTTCAACTTGAAGGTGAAGACAATTAAAACAAGTTCACAAGAGCCAAAATATGACCTTGAATATATCCCTCCCAAATTTAGAGACCATCTAAAGAATAGATTTATGCATTGAACACCAATGACCGAAAACCAGAAGAATTGTAGGATGCCATCAAGAACATCATCCATGAAGAAAGCAAAACATCATTAAAAAGCAGGAAAGGAAGAAAAGACCAAAATGGATGTCAGAAGAGACTCTGAAACTTGCACTTGAATGGAGAGTAGCTAAAGCAAATGGAAGAAATGACAAGATGTAAGACTGTCTTCAGCCAAATCTATCCTTTGTCTTAGGTATATTCCTGCTTGCCTACCCCCACCTGATCTTCTTACCTATCTATGCATTTACCCATAGCCTAGTGTTTGGTGTCAGTGGTAATGCAGTATGTTTTGTTGTTATGTGCTGTCGAGTTGGATCCAACTCATAGCGACCCTTCCTTGGATTTCTGAGGTAGTATCACTACCACAGTAGATTGCCTAACCTTCCTTCCAAGGAGTGGCTGGGTGGTTTTCAACCACCAGCCTTCTGGTTAGCAGTCAATTGCCTTAGGCACTACGCTACCAGAGCTCTTAATGCAGTATTGGACATGTAATAGTATTTGCCTCAGTGACCCCCAACTAGTCTGAAATTTTCCCTCCCATCCCCGGTAACCAACAAAGTGAATTTCCTTCCCTGGGTAAACCTTTCCTTGACTTTTTTCAATAATGGACTCATACTATAGTTGTCCTTCTGTGATTGACTTATTTCACTCAGCATAATGTCCTCCAAATTGACCCACATTGTGAGATGATTTGTGGATTCTTCACTATTCCTTTATGCTGCATAGCATTTCATTATGTGAATGTACCATAATTTGATTATCCATTTATCTGTGGATGGGCATTTAGGTTGCTTCCATCTCTTTGCTATGGTGAATTGTACTGTGATGAACATGGGTGGGCATATGTCTATTCGAGTCCTGGCTTTCACTTCTGTCTGTAAACTTTCATGATCATAAGTTTAAACCTTTACTTTACTTAGTTATAAAATTAAACAGAGAAACATTGAAATTCACCTGAAAGGCATAAAAACAGACTTTAATAAATGGAAATCATTCATTCTTAGATATAATTATTCAATATAAGAGCTAATGTGATAAAATAAAAATCCAACAAGGTTTATTCTAAAATTAGACATGTTGATTCTGAAGCCCATGTTGGAAAATAGACATACAAATCACAATAAAAATGTTAATAACAAAATTAATGAAAATAAATAATTTGTAGATTTGTGTAATATTGTGATTTAGAGTTTCCTGAGAATGATCTGCAGATCAATAAACTTTCTTTGTTCACACACCCAAGAAGGAAAATCTATTAAAAACTTGTTCTAGGGCATGTGTGAGAGGATAAAACCCCACCTCAATCTGTTATTATGATGCCCACTTGTATATAATAATGTATCAACTGCCTTCAAGTGGATTTCACAGCAAACTTACAGGCAAAGTAGAACTTCCCCTTAGGGTTTCCAAGGCTGTAAATCTTTATGAAAGCAGACTGCCACATATTTCTCTGATTGAGTGGTTAGAGAGTTGAACCACCAGACCTTTTGGGTTGCAGCTGAGCACTTTAACAGTTGTACCACCAGGGCTCCTCTACACAATAGTAATATGGAACTCAGATGACAACTTTGGTATTAGATGCATTTAGCCAGAAAAAAGAAGTGGAAATATAAACTAAACATATAAAAGATACACTTTCTGCTGACCTGGGTGACTAAAAGTTTTTTTCAAGTTTTCCTACACCAAATCATCTCCAATCACACACACATTTAAGAAAAGAGTGAAATAAATATCTTAAAATCATAAAAACACAGATGAATTTAGTTTTCCATTTTCTACCAGTAACAAGACTCTGGCTATCCTATTCCTGTTATCAGGACTTCTATGGCTTTTATTAGACCACCTTATCAACAAAGAGATAAAAGATAGCAAATTGGTACATGTAATTCAAAAGAAGTCCTTCAAGACATCATTGAGAAAATATCAGAAAGTTCTCTTGATTTCTACTTCAAAGAAAATTGGATGTTAAATTTAACGCCAGAGAGCACATCTTTTGGAGTATCACAAATAAAACAGATTTCCTGCTGGAGGACACTTGCGTATTGCTCTAGCAGATTTCACTAACTATACTATGGAAAATGAAACACTACTACATTTATCTGTCCCCAGTATCGCCCTGAGAGGGATGCCCACTATCTCCAGTATTATCTCATGTTGAATTGGCAGTATTGGACATGCATTCAGATAAAGCAAAAGAAATAGAGGTATATGAACTGGGAAAAATAAAGAAATAAAAGTATCTCCATCTGCAATTGTTGAGGCAATAGTTTTGGAAAACCAGAATCAGTAACAAAACTAAACATACATATAATAAAATTCTGTGAGGTAACAGAATATAATTTTAAAAAATCAATAGCTCCATGTATATAAACAATACATACAGAAGATAAATTCTGTTTACAACAACCAATATAAAATTCGTGGTCATAAAGATAGAAGCATTAAACTTCATCTGAAAAGCACAAAAGTAAGTTTTAATAAATGGAAAGAAATTCTTCATTCTTGTATAGAATGAATGTTGATTCCATATTGAAAAATATAAACATAAGAATAATTAGGAATAACCTGAAAAAGAGAAGAAATCAGTATTACCAGTTATTATACATATAAAAAAACTCTATAATTAAAATAGAGGATCCTGGCACATAAACAGATGTTTCAGTAAAAGAAATAACATAGCAATTTCAGAAATAGATTCAAATAGACATAAAAATTTAACAGATGATAAAGGTGGCATCTCAAGCCACTAGAGAAAATATGGGCTTTTTAATAAATAATGTTGGAATAGCTACCTAGTCATCTATACCTCTCATAAACGAGGTAAAAATCTAAAAGTAAAAACGGAAATTATACAAGAACTAGAAAATAATTCATGATTTTTAAAAAATTCTGTGAGTAGAACAAAATCATTTTTACTAGGACTCAAATTTCAGATATAATAAAATATAGGTACATTCAATTACATTATAAAAACAAACTTTTGAATTAAAAAAATGCCATAAGCTAAATCAAAAGATAAATAACAAAGGAAAAGAAAATACTTGCTACATTTATCATAGATGAAGGGCTAATCTCTCTAATACATAAAATATTTTTAACATAGGTTTTTTAAAATTGTGTTTTGTGTGCAAGTTTACAAAGCAAATTGGTTTTCCATTCAACAATCCATACACATTCTGTTTTGTGACATTTACTGCAATCCTCACACTGTACTAGCATTCTTTGCACTTCCTCTCTACACCACCTCTTCCCTTCATTCTTTCTTCTCATCCCCTCCCACCATCCTAGATCTATCCCTGGGCAAATACTGTCCTCTTGATCTCATATGCTTTATTGTTGTAATGAATACATACCCTCCTGATGTTACTGTTCACCATTCAGGTCTGTCTACCATTTGGGGTCAGTTGAGTCCCAGGGGTTAAGTTCAATTCCTAGCTTGAAGAGTGTCTAAGAGCCATAGTCTTGGGAGTTCCACCAGTCTTTATCAGACTAGAAAGCTTGGTCTTTTTTTATTAACGCAGATTTTTTTAAAGGAGCAAAAACCTGTTAGAGAAGGAGCAAAAGAATGAACACTCAGTTCACAGAGAAAAAATATGAAGACAATCTTAAATATATGAAAAGGTGCATAACTTCTCTCATAATAAGGTAAATGAAAATTAAACCTACATTGGTGGAATAAACCTAGGTGTCCATAAACAGATGGGTGGATTTAATAAATGGTATTAAACTTATTGTATAATAATGGAGTATTATTTAGATATAAAGAAAAATGAAGTTCTGATACATGCTGCAACACAGATGAACCTTGAAAATGTCATACTGAGTAAAATAAGTCAGACATAAAAGGACAAATATTGAATGATACCATTTATGTGAAATAACTAGAATAGGAAAATACATAGATACAAAAGTTTATTATTAGTTAACAGAGGCTGGGGTGGAGGGAGGGGAATGATGAGAAATTATTGCTTATAAAGGGATACTTCATCTAAAAGAACACCCTCATCAACCTGAAATACTTAGTGCTTTAGGCCCAATATGCTCCTTCTAACCAAAAAAGAGAACTGTGTGAATTTCCCTAAAGTCACAGAGGCTTCATCTCATGTCATGTCTCCTAAGAGGTTTTACATTTTTAAAAAGACTGTGGAAAAAGTAATTAAAAAATGATTCTTAAGTTGGGAAAGTATTTCTGAGTGTGCCAAGCTCTTCTCAGTATGCCTAAAAAGAAAATATTTGAAGATTCTTTCACTTGTAAGGCAGCCATTGATTTAAATATTTTTATCTCTTTGACACGCATTAATTTTTACCCATTAAATACAATTAGGAGTGATAATATTACTATTTTGCTTCTCAGAAAATCACAAGCTGCTCCATTGAAATTCATAATTTTGGACTGCTTATTTCTCTGACCTTTCATAATACTCCAAATGGCAAAATTATAGCTGGAGGTACCAAAATCTGTCTATGTAACTTATTTCATGTTACTTGGTTCCACAATCAGTACCAACGGAGGCAGCAGTCAAGAAATCAGATGATGTATTGCATTGGGCAAATCTGCTGCAGAAGACCTCTTTAAAATGCTGAAGAGCAAAGATGTCTCTTTGAAGACAAAGCACACCTAACCCAAGTCATGGTGTTTTCTATCATCTCATATGCATGTGAAAGCTGGATAGTGAAAAAGGAAGACTGAAGAAGAGCTGATGTTTTCGAGTTGTGGTATTGGCAAAGAACACTCAAAGTACCATGGACTGCCAGCAGAATGAACAAATCTGTCCTGGAAGAGGTTCAGCTGGAATGCTCCTTGAAGTGAAAATGGCCAGACTTCGTCTCACCTACTTTGGTCATGTTGTCAGAAGGGACCATTCCTTGGAGAAGGATATCATACTTGGTAGAGGGTCAGCAAAAAAAAAAAAAGGAAGGTCCCCAAGGAGATGGATTGACACAGTGGCTGCAAAAATAGGCTCAGGTATAGCAAAGATTGCTAGGCTAGTACAGAACTGGTCAGTGTTTCATTCTGTTGTGCATAGGGTCGCTATGAGTCAGAATTGACACAACAGCACCTAACAACATAAAAACCACATGTAACTTATTACAGGGGTCAAGATCACATGGGGGCAGAGGATGGGGCAGGGAAAACTGAGCTTTCTCTTTGTAATTGTTATTTTTGGCTGCTGTAGAGTCAATTCTAACTTATAGTGATAGACTTTATGGGGCAGAGTAGAGCTGCCCTGTAGGGTTTCCTAGGCTGTAATGACAGAAGATAGATAGTTGTGGGATGACATCAAAGGAAAAGAAAGCAAAACGTCATTAAAATGACAGGAAAGAAATAAAAGACCAAAATAGATGTTAGAAGAGATCCTGAAATTTGCTCTTGACCATAGAGTAGCTAAAGTGAATGGAAGAAATGGTGAAATAAAAGAGCTGAACAGAAGATTTCAAAAGGTGACTTGAGAAGACAAAATAAAGTATTATAATAAAATGTGCCAAGGCCTAGAGTTAGGAAACCAGAAGGGAAAAACACACTTGGCATTTTTGAAGCTGGAAGAACTGAAAAAAGAATTCAAACCTCAAGTTGCAATATTGAAAGATTCTATGGGCAATATATTGAAGAACATAGGAAGCATCAAAAGAAGATGGAGGAAATACATGTCATTGCTCTGAAAAGAAATGGTTGATGTTCAACCATTTCAAGAGGTAGCATATGATGATGAATCAATGGTATTGGAAGAAGTCCAAGCTGCACTGATGGCATTGGCAAAATACATGGCTCCTGGTATTGACAGAATACCAATAGAAATGTTTCAACAATTGTACATAGCACTGGAGGTGATCACTTCTGTATGCCAAGAAATTTGAATATAGCTACTAGCTAACTGATTGGAAGAGATCCACATTTGTGTTCATTCCAAAGAAAGATGATCCAACAGAATGTGGAAATTGTTGAGCACTATCATTAATATCGAAGGAGCTCTGATGGCATAGTGATTAAAGCACTTGCTGGCTAACCAAAAGATTGGTGCTTTGAACCCACCAGCCACTCTGTGGAAGAAAGAGGGGGTGGTCTGCTTCTGTAAAGATATACAACCTTGGAAACTCAATGGGGGTTGCTATAAGTCTGAATTGACTCGATGGCTGTGAGTTAGTTAGTTATCATTAATATCACATGCAAGTAAAATTTTGCTGCAAATCATTCAAAAATAGTTGCAGCAGTATATTGACAGGGAACTTCCAGAAATGAAAGATGGATTCAGAAGAGGATGAAGAGGACATAGAATGAGGGACAACATTGCTGATGTCAGATGGCTCTGAGCTGAATAGAAAGAATATCAGAAAGATGTTTTTACCTGTGTTTTATTGACTATGCAATAGCATTTGATTGTGTGGATCATGACAAAATGATGGATAACATTGAAAAGAATGGGAATTCCAGAATTTAATCGTGCTCATTGAAGAACCCATACAAACCAAGAACAGAACAAGGGGTGTGTGGTTTAAAACCAGGAAAGATGTCCATCACGGTTGTATCCTTTCACCATCTTATTCAACCTGTATGCTGAGCAAATGATCCTAGAAGCTGGACTTTGTGAAGAAGAACACACTAGGATTGGAGGAAGATTCATTAACCTGTGATATGCAGAAGACACAACCTTGCTTGCTCAAAGTGAAGAACACTTGGAGCACTAAATGATAAAGATCATACACTGTAGCAGCCTTCATTATGGATTACTTTCAAAATAAAGGAAACAAAAATCCTCACGACTGGATCAATAAGCCTCATCATGACAAATTGAGAAAAGTTTGAAGTTGTCAGGGATTTTATTTTGCTTGGCTCCACAATCAATGCCTACTGAATCAGCAGCTAAGAAATCAAACTATGCATTTCTTTGGACAAATCTGCTGCAAAAGACCTCTTCAAAATATTAAAGAACAAAGATATCACTTTGAAGACTAGGCTGTGCTTGACTCAAACCATCATTTTTTCAATAGCCTAATATGCATGTAAAAGCTGAACAATGAATAAGGAAGACCATAGAAGAATTGATGCATGTGAATTATGATGTAGGTGAAGAATGTTGAATATACCATGGACTGTTAGAAAAACAAATCAGTTTTGAAAGAAGTACAACCAGAACAGTCTTTAGAAGCAAGGATGGCCAGAGTTCATCTCATACTTTGGTCATGTTGTCAGGAGGGATCAATTCCTGGAGAATGATATAATGGTTGATAAAGTAGAGGGTCAGTGATCTCATTGAGACAGATTGACACATTGACTGCAGCAATGGGCTCAAACATAACAATAATTGTGAGGATGATGCAAGATTAAGCAGTACTTTTTTCTGTTGTACATTGGGTTGCTATGAGTCAGACCTGATGTGATGGCAGGTGACAACAATAATAACAATCATCTGGTAGCATAGAGTCTAAGGCACTTGACTGCTAACCAGAAGGCTGGCAGTTCAAACCCACCAGCAACTCCTCAGAAGGAAGGTTTGGCAATCTACTTGCCTAGTGATACTGCCTCAGGAACCCAAGGAGGGGTCGCTATGAGTTGGGTCCAACTTGACAGCACATAACAACAACACAATATCACAAGCAAGTAAAATTTTTCTGAAGATAATTAATGAAGAATTATGTTGTTGATGAAGAATATTTAATGTACCATGGACTACCAGAAGAATGAATAAATCTGTCTTGGAAGAAGTATAACCAGATGCTTCTTAGAAGTAAAGATAGTGAGACTTCATCCCATAGATATTGAACATATGATCAGGAAAGATCAGTCAAAGATCTGGACAAAGACATCATTCCTGGAAAATACAGGGTCAATGAAAAAGAGGAAGACACAGTAGGTGCAGCAATGGGATGAAACATAACAATAATTTTGAGGATGGCTGAGGACCAGACGTTTTGTTCTGTATTAAATAGGATCATTGTGAGTTGGAACTGCCTTTACAACACTGAACAACAACAATTCAAAAATGGTTGTAGCAGTACATCGACAGGGAATTGTCAGAAATTCAAGCTGGACTCAGAAGAGGACATGGAACAAGGGATATCATCGCTAATAGCAGATGGATCTTGACTGAAAACAGAGAATACTAGAAACATGTTTACCTATGTTTCCTTGACAACACAAAGGCATTCAACTCTGTGGATTATAACAAATTAGGGATAACATTACAAAGAATGGAATTACAGGACACTTAATTATGCTCTTGAGGAATCTGTACATAGACCAAGAGATAGTCATTTGAACAGTACAAGGGGATACTACATGGTTTAAAATCAGGAAAAGTGTGCATCAAGCTTGGGTCTCTTTACCATACTTATTCAGTCTGTATTCTAAGCAAATAACCCAAGTAGCTCAAGTATATGAAGAAAAATGTGGCAACAAGATTGGAGGAAGACTCACTAACAACCAGCAATATGCAGATGTCACCATCTTGCTTGCTAAAAGTGCAGAAGTCTGCTAACAAGAAGGGTGGCACTTCAAGCCCACCTGCCACTCCTCGGAAGGAAGAGTGATCAATCTACTTCTGTAGTGATACTGCCTTGGAAAGCCAAGGAGGGGTCGCTATGAGTTGGATCCGACTTGATGGCAGTGAGTGAGTGTTGATGACAATGAAAGACTACAGCCTTCAGTATGGATTACACCTCAACAAAAAGAAAACAAAAATCCTCACCACTGGACCAATAAGCAACATCATGATAAATGGAGAAAAGACAAGCTGTCAAGCTTTTTATTTTACTTGGAGCCACAATCACTATCTGTAGAAGCAGCAATCAAGAAATCAAAGAATGTATTGCATTGGGCAAGTCTGCTACAAAAGACCTCTTTAAACAGTTAAGAAGCATACATATCACTTTGAGGCCTGACTGAAGCCATGGCATTTTTAATAGACTCATATACATGTAAAAGCTGGACAATGAATAAAGAAGACTAAAGAAGAATTGATGCCTTTGAAATAGTGTTGGAGGAGAATATTAAATGTACCATGGACTGCCAATAAGAATGAAGAATGCTCCTTAGACTTGAGGATGTCGAGACTTCCCCTCATGTACTTTGGTCACGTGATCATCAGGGACCAGTCTCTGGAGAAGGACATAATGTTTGGTAAAGTAGTTGCTGCTGTTGTTATGTGCCGTCGAGTTGGACCCGACTCATAGCGACCCCTCCTTGGGTTTCCGAGGCAGTATTACTACAGAAGTAGATTGCCCCATCTTCCTTCCGAGGAATGGCTGGTGGGTTTGAACCACCTTCCTTCTGGTGAAGTAGAGGACCAGCAAAAAAGGAAGACCCTCAAGGAGATGGATTATCAATCACATTGGCTAAAATAATGGACTGAAATACAGCAATTACTGTGAGGATGGCACAGGATCAGTCAGTGATCCAGTCGGTTGTACTACACAAACCAAAAAACCCAAACCCACTGCCATCAAGTTCATTCTGAAGTTCCATAAATCCGTAAAGTTCCATAAATCTTTACGAAAGTAAATTGTCCCATCTGTCTTCCATGAAGCAGCTGGTGGGTTTGAACCACTAACCTTCTGGTTAGCAGTCAGTTGCCTTAGGCACTGCACTACCAGAGTTCCTTGTTGTACTGTAAGTCAGAAACAATTCCACAGCACCTAACAACCATCTTTACTGGAGCAGATCACCAGATCCTTTCTACCTCGGAGTAGCAGGTGGGTTCAAACAGCAGATTTTGGTTAGGAGTCAAGCACTTTAACCATTGAGCCACCAGGACACCTTCCTTCATAATCAGTGATCAGTAGGTTGAACTACTAGAGCCCTGGTGACACAGGGGTTAAGCACTAGACTGTTAAACAAAAGTTTGGTGGTTCCAGCCACCCCACAGGAAAAAGATGTTAAAGTTAGTTCCAATAAAGATTTACAGCCTTGAAAATGCTACGGGACAGTTTTACTCTGTCCTATAGGGGCATATGAGTCAGAATGGACTCAATGGCAGTGAGTTTTTAATTTTCTTGTTCACAAGGAGCTCTGGTAGTGCAATGGTGAAAGACTCAGTGACTAATCGAAAGGTTGGCAGTTTGAACCCACCAGTGGCTCCCAGGAGAAAGATGTGCAGTTTGCTTCTGTAAAGATTATAGCCTAGGAAAGCCTATGGGCAAGTTCTATTCTGTTCTGTACGGTAGCTATGAGTTGGAATTGACTCAACAGCAATGGATAATGGAAGGTGAACTACCAGGAGACAGAAACAATCTTTGAAATTTTTTCCTTACTGATCTAAGAATAAATTCTGATCAACTTCCTTGTAGGAAGTTAGAAAAATTACAAAGTATCATTATCTTAGAACAATTATTTTTATTCTGTTGAAACTTAGACCTTCCAATTTTATGGATAATATAGATTCCCAAATTGTAGAAGGGGAAGTGGTGGAAGGTTTGAAAGCATCTTCTATTTGCTCTTTAAATTTCCTCTTTTTGTCTAAGATTGTGCCTAACCCCAAAGTTGAACATCTATCAAGGTTAATGATGCTGTGTGATCACCATGGGGACACAGATTTTCTGGAGCCTGAAGCTTATCCAATTTTTGTGACCCATTTTAAGAAAAGTAATAACATGTTATGAATAAAAAATTAGTTAAAATATGAATATTTATTTAGAATGAGACATAAATTACATTTAGTTATAACATTTAAGAGCTAACAAATATAACATAAAAATCCTAATATATATATATATATATTTATATATATATATATATATATACTTAATAATCAACTGCCCAATCCATCTTTATATTTTTTGGTTATAGTCTCTTGATCATCTTTTCATGAAGCACTGATTTTGTAGTATTTTCTATAAAGACAATAGTAAGGCAAGTCAGTCTTTTCTTAAACATGGCTGATTGAAATTTACAGAATTCAATTGTTAAATAACTTTTTCTGTCTACAACTTGTATTGGTAATGTCATGAATTTTTAGTATTGTTGTCAAATTTAGAATAACCTCTACTAAGTTTATTTCAGGAGCTCTGGTAGCATAGTGGCTAAGGCACTTGACTGCTAACCAGTTGGCTGGCGGTTCAAACCCACCAGCCACTCCTTGGAAGGAAGATGGGGCAATCTACTTCCGTAGTGATACTGCCTCGGAAACCCAAGGATGAGTCGGGTCTGACTTGATGGCACATAACAACAACAACAACAAGTTTATTTCAGAAGGAAGGTTGGGCAATCTACTTCTGTAGTGATACCGCTTTGGAAACCCAAGGAGTGGTCGCTATGGGTCGGGTCCAACTCAACAGCACATAACAACAACAACAACAAGTTTGTTTCATAAATGAATTACAAGATTTCAGGCCATTATTGAGTACAGACTAATTTATGGCTCTAGATATTTCAACTTCATTTTTCCTTTACCCAGGTACTTCTGGGGCAAGGAGGTGTTATCATGCTGGGTGAATTGGCACAGGCGTTTGTAGGAAGGAAATCCTACATAGGATGCCTAGCAATGATTTAATATAGAAGTGATTCTGAGCTGCATATATATACTCCACTAAACCCAAACCCTTAGCTAAATCCAATATCTTCCACAGCTGGCTTAGAGCCCTCCACTAGGAAAGTGTGTGATGAAAGAGAAGTGAGGGTAGAATAAGATAATGGTCTTAACTGATTGCAATAAAAATAACTTACTTTTTCAGAGGGAAGGATGAATGAAATTAGCAAGCTTTTTTAGGTGTGGTTGTAGTGGTCATATGGCCTAATAGAATGTTGTTCAGAAAGTTTTGTTTGGATGCTTCATAGTTATACAGAAAAATATTTCAAATAACATTTAACAAAGTAATAAAAGTTTAATATTCAATCAAAAGCATTCTAGGTAGAAGGGATTCATTATGATCTTACAGTAAGTGGAAGAGATTAAATATAGCCACTAAGGAGAGATGATATTAGCATAACATTACAAAATCCAACAGAAATAAATTATACAAAATAAGGTTAAATACCACTCTGTGCATTTCCCCTTCTCCTAGGGAAGAAGTTATTTATGTAGAGTAGAAAATCTGATGGGATATTTCCTTTATGAAGGAGATAGCAGGTGGCTGTCTGTTGGAGTGTGAAAAACAAGTAGAATCATTTGGATGTAATTCTGAAAAACTAATCAAATGACAAAAATAAAGTGAGAAATAATTTTCCCTTCCTCTTGGAAATTTTTCTGTTCAGAATTTATGAAGGAATTGGAATTACGAGACAATAAACCATATCTCTAAGAAATTGTAATTATCAACATAAAAAGAGATGAACTTAGTTGATATTATAGACAATGAAAAGATTCTCTTTCAAAATATACGTTCAATATAGATTTTTTAACAGTTAATTGCTTGTGCATTTTAAAATAGATTTACATGCAAATCTTTAGAAGCACATCACATGTAATATAGTATCTCCTATAATATGGTCCAATTAAACTGATAAACAAGCCCTTTTTTTGATCTGATTTTTTAATGCAGAGGAGTGTATTTGGAGAGAGAGGGAGAAGGAGAGGGAAAGCTTTATGCAAATAAATGGAGAATCTGAAAACTTATGTTCTATTTCTACCTCTGTCACCAACTAGCTCCTTAAACTTAGAGAAACTACTTAAACTCAACATGTATATAATAAGGGATTGGGGTATATGATATCTAAGATTTCTTTAAGCTCTAACACTTTATGAGTCTAAGTATGTGTGGCCAAATATTGATATTGTTTCCCTCATGGAAATCTTTGGGTCTCTTCAAACTGTTTAATTTCTTTAGAAGAAAACCACTTTGTTTAGTTTTGATTTGATTTTGGGGCTGAGAGTTGGGGAGGGGTATGGATGATTACTGTGTCTTCATATTTTCAATTAATCCTTTCACATTTTTTTATCAGCCTCTGGTGTCTTTCCAACCTCTGGCATACCTGGCTTTTTCCTGTTCAGAGCCCTTCATGAACTTCTATCCCTCTGTTTGAACCCACAAGCTACTCTGCAGGAGAAAGTGTGGTGATCTATTTCCATAAAGATTATAACCTTGGAAACCCTATGGGGCAGTTCTACTCTGTCCTGTAGGATGCTATGAGTCAGAATTAACTCGCCAGCTCACTATGTGTCTGTTGCCTTTAAACCTAAAGAACCGATTGGCTGGTTATGAAGATTGGTTAAATTTATCTTTTTGTCATGTTGTGAAATGGAAAATGGGTCTACTTTGTGAACTTCAGAAATTTACTGAGATCAACTGCTGGCCCTTATCTTATCTGTTTGATCTTCTATTATCATTTTAATCAAATTTTGAGAAAGATAGTCATTCAACCAGGTATTCAGTTGTTCCTTTTGAACCACAATCAAAATTTGTATTCTATTTTTCTAAAAAATAAAAAATAACCTAATTTTACTTGACATCAAGAAAAAAAGTTGAAGTTAAACTAAAGAAATTGCTGAACCTCAGATACACTTTCCTCACAATAAGCATAGTTTCTAAAAGATCCTTCTGAGAAAAAAAGTTATGGAAGACATTAAGAGGTAGGGTCATTTTATTATTGTTATCGTTAAGTAGAAATTTGCATTCTGTAGAAGCAGCAGTCAAATATTACACTGGGCAAATCTGCTGCAAAAGACCTCTTTAACATGTAAATGAGCAAAGATGTTACTTTGAAGGCTAAGGGGCTTGACTCAAGCCATTATCTTTTCAGTAGTGTCATATGCATGTGAAAGCTGGACAATGAATAAGAAGACCACAGAAGAAAAGACTCATTTGAATTGAGGTGTTGACAAAGAATATTAAATATACCATGCGCTGCCAGAAAAATGAATAAATCTGTCTTGGAAGAAGTACACACAGAATGCTCCTTAGAAGCAAGAATGGTCATACTTCGTCTCTCTTACTTTGGTCATGTTGTAAGAAGCAAACAGTCCCTGGAGAAGGATGTCATGCTTGGTAAAGTGTCAACAAAAAAGGGGAATCCTTCCTTGAGAAGGATTCACACAGTGGATGCAAAGTTAGGCTCAAGCATAGTAACAATTGTAGAACTTGTGCAGGACTGGGTAGTGTTTCATTCTGTTGTACATAGGGTCACTATGAGTCGGAAGCAACTCGACAGCACCTGACAACAAGGCTTCTCATATGTATATAAACCACATCTTCTTCATTCCTAAGTTATAAATTTTGATTCTCTTCCTATTGTATGGATTTTATTTCAAATAATTTGTTAGTACTTCATAAAGTGCTTTATTCCCTGAGTTCCATCATACTAGAGCACACTATGTGTCTGTTGCCTTTAAACCTAAAGAACCGATTGGCTAGTTATGAACATTGGTTAAATTTATCTTCTTGTAATGTTGTGACATTACTGTCTACTAGCATTCAGCAGGGAGCTCTGGTAGCATAGTGCCTAAGGCACTTGACTGCTAATTGAAAGGCTGGTGGTTCAAACCCACCAGTCACTCCTCCGAAAGAAGATGGGGCAATCTACTTCGATAGTAATACTGCCTCGGCAACCCAAGGAGGGGTCGCTATGAGTCGAGTCTGACTCGACGGCACATAACAACAACAACAAAAGCATTCAGCATGGTAGCAGACACCATTTACCATGAATTCTCTATAATTTGCTTGGCTAGAATCCATCATTGAGCTATCTTCCTTCCCTAACCCCTTCCCTACCAAGAAAGCTAATAAATGCTATAATTTCTTTATTCTTTTACATTTGAGAACAGAGAATATCTTTCTATGATCTTTAGACTTGAATGGAATGTTTATTTTCTTGGATCACATTTCTTCTCCTGTGGAGTTTGATAGACATTACTTCATTTTCTCATGGAGAAGAATGAGACCTGTACATTCTTTTCGCCAGAACTATAAGAAACTTGGGAGCTCTGGTGGCATAGTGCCTAAGGCATTTGACTACTAACCAGAAGGCTGCTGGCTCAAACCCACGAGCCACTCCTCCAAAGGAACGTTGGGCAAAATACTTCTGTAGAGACACTGCCTCGGAAACCCAAGGAGGGATCACTATGAGTCAGATGCAACTTGATGGCAGTGAGATTGGTTATAAGAAACTTACTATTTGTCCCTGTGTACATGAATAATTTTTTCTGATCCTTGAAATTCAGTAGCAACAAGAATATTATTTAGAATTGGTAGTGTTGGATATATTTGTCTTAGAATATGCTACGTACCTTCGAGGAGGTCTGGTAGCATAGTGCCTAAGGCACTTGACTGCTAACCAAAAGGCTGGTGGTTCAAACCCACCAGCCACTCCTTGGAAGGAAGGTTGAGTAATCTATTTCCGTAGCGAACTGCCTCGGAAACCCAAGGAGGGGTCGCTATGAGTTGGGCCCGACTCCACCACACATAACAACAACATGTACTTTTGAGTTATAGATTCTCTTACTCCTGCATTTCAGGAATTTTTCTGTTTTCTTTGGAATGCTTTTTCTGACTCATTTATTGAGTTTTTCAATTCAGGCACACCTTTTATCCTTGTGTAATGTCATCTTTGTCACTCTCCTATAGCTATTATCTTCTCACCATTTGCACTAGTCTTTTCATTTTTTTCTGCCTTTGATTTTACTGTGCTTATCTATAGCCTTTCTCTGTGTAAATAATTTAGTTTTCAGACATGTCCATTCAATTCCTTTCTGTATGTAATTTATTTATTAATTCTGTATCAGTTTTATTTTAGTTTCAATTTCTTCTCCTATATTTTCAATTTCAATTTTTATCTCATTCTGTGCTGTTATCATCTTACATTTAAGTTCTTATTTTACGCAATTCATGTTCTTAATAAGCTTGTCTATAGTATGAAACACCAGTGAGATGTTTTCCTGTGTTCTTTAGGTTCTGGTTACTATAAACTTTCTTTAATTTTTACTTTTGTTCCATTGTTCCCCTGCCGTTGCTCTATTTGTTCATATTTCCAAAAAATTCTGTACCTAGACTTTATTCTCACTCTGGTATGTTGTTGCTGTTATTTGCATTTTTGTACCTGTCTTTTGTTCACATTTTTATTGGGTATATACCAAGGAGTGAAATACTGGGTTATAGAACATGCACATACCTTTTTTTTTCATACTTACTTTAATAGTGACTACTGCACGTAGTATAGGTTGGGTACAGACACTTTATTTGCTTAATCTATTGTCCAATCCCTGAATGGTGCATACCAATCACAGGACAGGCTGCAGTCCAGAACAGACAAAACATATCAAACCAAATTATTTACTGCTTACCTGGGAAATGTCAATCAACCTGGACAAAAGTAACAAACCTTCTAGGGTGAAAAACTAGGAGAAAGGTAATTCCTCAGGTCTTAGGGGAAATATTTGTCACTGTTTATCCAAAGAACCAAGGTAAAAGGCCACATAAAGGAACTAATTTCACTACAACGTACCATAGGGTGCCAGAAGAATGAATAAATCAGTGTTAGAAGAAATACAACCAAAATGCTTCTTAGAACCCAGGATGGTGAGACTTTGGCTTGCTTGTGGTGGATACATCATCGGAAAAGACCAGTTACTAAAAAAAGAACATCACTACTGGTAAATTGGAGAGTCCATGAAGGTGAGAAAGGATCTCAATGATAGGGAATGACATAGCAGTCAAAAGAACAGACTGGAACAGCAATGGTCTTAAGGATGGTGTAGTATAGGGCAATGTTTTGAAGTCACTTTTAGTTGGAGCTTTCTTGGTGACAACTAAAAACAGCACAACAGTTACTACCAAACAGCTTTCCAAAGTGTCTGTACCAATTTCCATTTGCTCCAAATCTTCACCAGTACAGGATACTGTAAATATTTTCAGAAATATTTTTTACAATTTTGATGGGTTATGTAGTTGCAGCTACACAATTTCTAATTTCCTAATGAATCATATGCTTATCACTAATTTGATTATACTCCTTCATGAGGTACCTGTTTAAGTTTCTAGCCCATTTTGCTATTGTATTATCTGTCCTTCACACTAGTTCTCAGAAACAATTTATATATTTTGGATAAGAATCTTTTATTCAAGTATAAATATTAAAAGTATCTTTTTCACTATTTTATTGCTGTCTTTTGATGAACAGAGTTTTTCATTTCAACATGTCTAATTTATCATTTACTTATAGACTGAATATCAATTTTCCAGCATATTGCTTTTAGTTGCCTGTCTATCTGGGTAAAATATAGGTTGGCCATTATTTTCCCTCATTAGGTTGAATATAGCTCACTATTGTTTTATGGTATCTGTTGTTGTTGGTAAAAAGCCTGGTTAGTTGAATTACTATTTCTTGTTGCTAATCTGTGTTTTCCTTCTGATAGTTTTTAAGAGTATCTCTTTATTCTTTATATTTTCTAGTTTTACTGTGATGACTCAAGATGCAAATATATTTTTATAGATCCTGTTTGGCTCTTGTGGTTTACTTTCAATTTGTGGACATGTGTACCTTTGGAAAATTCAGTTTTATTTCTCTTTAAATATAACTTCTTTGTGATTCCCTTCATTCTATTCTTCTGGAAGTCCTATTTGTTCCTTATTCTATCCTATATATTTCTTAATACTTGGGTAACCATATTTTTTATTATCTAAACTAGGACACATTTGAGAATTAAAAGGAGCACCGCTAGTATTTACATCCAGTAGTTCTGGTGGCATTATGGTTAAGACATTAGCCTACTAATGAAAAGGTAGGCGGTACAAACCCACCAGCTGCTCCTCAGATGGAAGATGAAACAATCTATTTCTGTAAAGATTTGTTGTTGTTGTTTTGTGCTGTCAAGTCAGACCTGACTCATAGTGACCCCTCCTTGGGTTTCTGAGGCAATAACACTATGGAAGTAGATTGACCAACCTTCCTTCCGAGGAGTGGCTGGTGGGTTTGAACCACCAGCCTTCTGGTCAGCAGTCAAGTGCCTTAGCCACTATGCTTTACAGCCTTGGAAACCTGATGAGAGTTGCTATGAGTTAGAATTGACTTGATGGCAGTGGGAGAATAATTAATAATTACACCAGGAAAACAGTTGTAAATTAGAACTATCCCAGGCATACTGAGGTGTATGATCCCTCCACTTAACTCTTTTCATATTTTATTCTCTGTGCTATGATCTGAAGGAGCTCTGGTGGTCCTGTGATTCAGGCATTTGGCTGCTAACCAAAAGGTCAGTGGTTCAAACTCACCAACCACTCTGTGGCAGTCTGCTTCCGTTAAGATTTACAGCCTTGGAAAGAAACCCTGTGGTGGTTGCTGTGAGTCAGAATTGACATAAAGGCAGCACATCTGGTTTAGTTTTTGTGCTGTGATCTAAGTAAATCTCTTAGTAGTATTTTCCAATTTATTACTTTCTTTTACCATCTCTGTTCTAAACTTTACCCCAGTGTTTAAGTTTTTCTACATCAACAAATAGATTTCTAATTTCTAAGGTATCTTTTTAGTTCTGCTTCTTAATTTATCTAACTCAATTCATATCTGTTTTTTATATTTTTTAAAAAAGAAATCTTATGTCTTTTATTTCTCTCTTTAAGCATTTAAAACATCCTTATTTAAAAGGTTTGGGTAAACAGTTTCATACAATTTTTTCCTGGGACAGAGTTATGTTCTAATTGTTGATTTTGGCTGGGTCATCTTCATAGCATTAGAATTCTCCACATGGTTTAGAATTTTGTTTTGCAGTCTCATTTTGAATGAGCTATTTCCACTTTTTTCTCTTTCTTCACATCTTTTTGTCTACTTGTTTTGCAGTTTCTACCTCTCAACTTCCTGAACCCCTAAACCAGGTAGTGTTATGCCATTGAAGAGCACCTGTCAATTACCTCAGCAGGGATATGACATACAGACCTCAGGCCAGAGACATTTGGCACAGTCCTTTATTATTGTAAGATGTGTTTGAGTTTTTTTTTTTTTTTTTTTGCTTCTGACGTACTCTACAAAGCCAAAGCTTCAGGCAGTGGTTAACTGCAGTGTTTCAGCCTACTTCACCTATACCCTATATTCAAACCCTGGCTCTAGTCCCAGCCTCACATGGAGCACCTTCAGTTCTCCTTCCTTGATTTCTTGACTGCCATGGCCTACATCAGGACTGGAGCCCAGCATGACTGCGACTTCAGCTCTGCTCAACTCTTCATCGCTCTCTTTTTGTAGTGGACAAGGGTGCTTAATAGGGGCATTTGAACCCAGATATGTGTTTTGGGGTTTTTCTCTTTTGCTATGTATTGGATAATAGGAGGAAGATTATAACATATACTGCTTCATTTTTATCAGAGTATGTTAAATTTTAAAATAACAAAGTAGACTGTATTTTTCTTAAAACAGGAAATTGTAAAATATACAATTTGCCAACTTTGGAGGCTGTTCAGGGAGATTTTCCTCATACAAGTGTCTGAAACATTTTCTTGTAAATGAACAATAGTGGTAATACTAACGAGATGAATAGGATCATTTAAAGAATTTTTTTTTTTTTTTTTTTTTTTTGCCAATGTGCAATTATTTCTCTTTCCTTAATTCCTTTATATGAAAACATTTTCTACTAGCTGAAACACTTTTTGTCCTATAAGACATTGTGACTTGGCTATTTTGAAATTAGACACTTTTTACCCAGTTAAAAAAAAAGTTTAATTTTCCATATAAAAATAACTATCATGTAGACTACAAAAGAAAGGGAAAAAAAAAAAAAGTAAGCAAAATAGACATCCTCACTCCATTGCTTTGAACAGTGCCTGGACCTTAGTCAATATTTGTAGGATAAATGAATGACTAAATTTCTGAGCCTCATCCCATTGCTGCCGATCATCTTTGGAGTAGACAGAATGGGGCTAGGAGAATATTGTGAATGTGGTGGCGATGAGAAAAGCATTGAGGCTCATTGCGTTAATGGATCAGGTGAGAATGAGAGCTGAAGTGAAGGATAAAGTTAGTGTTATGATCAGGGTGTTTATTGTTTTATAACCTTGTCATAAAAAGAGCAGTGATTTTTTGATTTTGACATTTTTATGTGGTTTTGAGTTTTCTGAGTCACTCAAAACCATTATGCCAACTCAGCCATGTCTAAATGTCCTGCTTCCCATCTATTACTGAGCTCTACTCACCCCTCAGAGATGAGAAGAGAAAGGCCAACAGTGTGGGTTATATATAGATTTTCTGCACTCTATGAAGTGGACACTTTTACAGGGAAGAAAGCATGAATGAGTAATTCCCTAGTGAATTCCTTGGATTGTGGATCTGAAAAAGAAGTTCCATTCAAGCCTGTTTTGGAATAGGTAGTTAGAAGTTTCCAGCAACATAACTTTATCCATCCTTATCCTATCCACACCCCTGGAGAGAAAACAAGGGAGTAAGGTTGAGTCTCAAGGAATCAGCCAAACAAGATGACCATGGTCCAGTCATTGCAGCCCTAACTTACACCTGTCACCAATTCCAGACCCTGTACTAAAGAACAGAAAGTTGTTAGTCAAAAGCAAACATCTCTCTTTGGATTGTTTATTCCTAACATTTACTCCCAAAAGAAGAAGTGTTCAATAACTGTTGCTTCTACTGCTTTATCATACTTTTTTTCTGTCATTACTCACTATTGAGTTGGTTCTGACTCATAGGGACCCCATGTACACCAGAATGAGACATTGCCTGGTCCTGTGCCATCCTCACAATCATGCTATGCTTGAGTTCACTGTTGTGTCATTCCATCTGGTTAAGGGTCTTCCCCTTTGTCACTGACCCTCTACTTCACCAAGCATAATGTCCTTCTCCAGGAACTGGTCCCTCCTGATCACCTGTCCAAAGTATGTGAGATAAAAATCTCACCATCCTCAATTCTAAGAAGCGTTTTGTCTGTACTTCCAAGACAAATTCATTTGTTCTTCTGGCAGTCTATAGTATATCCAATTTTCTTCACCAACACCATAATTCAAATGCACCAATTCTTCTGCGTTCTTCCTTATTCATTGCTGAACTTTCACATGCATATGAAGTGACTGAAAATACCATGGCTTGGGTCAGGCACACCTTAGTCCTCAAAGTGACATCTTTGTTTTCTAACACTTTAAAAGAGGTCTTTTGCAGCAGATTTGCCCAATGCAGTAAGTTGTTTGACTTCTTGACTGCTGCTTCCATGTTGATTGTGGTTGTTGTTGTTGTTATGTGCCGTTGAGCCTGAATTGGCTCATAATGACCCCTCCTTGGGTTTCTGAGGCAGTATCACTACAGAAGTAGATTGTCCAACCTTCCTTCTGAGGAGTGGCTGGTGGGTTTGAACCGCCAGCCTTCTGATCCAAGTTAAATGAAATACTTGACAACTTCAGTGCCTTCTCTGTTTATCATGATGTTGCCTAGTGGTCCAGTTGTGAGGATTTTTCTTTTCTTTATGTAGAGGTGTAATCCATACTGCAGACTGTAGTCTTTGATCTTCATCAGTAGATGCTTCAAGTCATCTTCACTTTCACCAAGCAAGGTTGTGTCATCTGCATATCACAAGTTGCTGCATTCTTCTTCATAAAGTCCAGCTTCTCAGATTTTTGCTCAGCATACACATTGAATAAGTATGGTGAAAAGTTATAATACTGATACACACCTTTCCCAGTTTTAATCAATGCAATATCCTCTTGTTCTGTTCGAACATCTGCCTCTTTGTCTATGTACAGGTTCCACATTTCCTAAAGTTTCTCTTCACAGGTTAATACTTGTTCTCAGTTTATCCTTAGACAAAGAATGATGATAGAAACCAGAACTTTGAGAAATTTCCTGTGTATGTGGGGAAGCTAGTTCCAGGAGGATCTTAGACTAGTTTCTAAGGGCTGGAACTCTTACATAACAATGAAAAAAAGCTGGACCAAGAATACACTAATCAGAATTAAAGAGTGTACCAGAAAGACAAATAGAAGGGAGGAAAGTTTACTTCCATTACAAATCCTAGTTTCTGTTGACAGTGTTGCTTTAGTATTAGGATTAAAAAGGGTTATAGTTGCTTCTTTAATTTCCATGCCATTGAAAAGGATTCATCAGCAAACTGTTCATCCTTCCTTGTGATTCATATATTTCTCAACAGGGTAGAAGAGGAATTATTTACTTGTTTTGCCCCTTATGCATGGCATTTTTTTATTATCTCATTTTACATTCAAATTAATGCTTTGAGACACATTTTAATTATCTTCCTTTTACATAGAAAGAAATTATAAATCAAAATGAAATAATTTGGCCACAGTCATCAGCTTAATGTGGGAAGTTGGTATTGAAACTCAGGAAGGCTATAGGTACCCAGCTGCTTACGTTCAACCCACAGTTTGGCCACTTGGTTTCTATGTGACTTTTGTCAAGTTGCTTAGCTTCCCTATGTCTCAGTTAACTCAGCTTTAAACTGGGAATAATAACCATACCCCTTCATAAGATTCTTATGCTATGAGTTATTTTAGCAAAACATTTAGAAGATAGTTTGACACATTTATTTATTTGTTATTGGTGAGAGTATAATTTTGAGCACCCTCTTTGGAAGGCAATTGCTATAAAAATTTAAAATTTACATCCTTTTTGATCTAGCAATTTCCAGTTTTAGAATTTATCCTCCAGATATTATCACACATATGTACAAAAGTATTTCTATAGGATGTTCATTTCAGCAGGGTTAATAATAGCAAAGACTGGAAACACACATGGAAGTATCAATGGGAACAGGTTTAATAAATTATGATCCATAAAATACAATGTGTGGCCTCTAAGATATATTGCTAACAGAAAGAAAA
Organism: Orycteropus afer afer; assembly: GCF_000298275.1. Classification (NCBI taxonomy): domain Eukaryota; kingdom Metazoa; phylum Chordata; class Mammalia; order Tubulidentata; family Orycteropodidae; genus Orycteropus; species Orycteropus afer. Next base: position 4,023,924 of record NW_006921720.1, read on the forward strand.
GCTAACATAGGATAATGTGTATTAGGCTGTGATTATATATATATATATATATATATATATATATATATATATATATAATATATGTGTGTGTGTGTATATATATATATATATATATATATATAGTGCTTGTGCATTAAATATATTTTGAATTATACACAAAGAACTAATACCATTGGTGACCTTTGGGAAGGAGGCAGGATTAAGACTGATGTTGGAAGGAGAATTGCTTTTTATTGTATATTTGTTTGAACTATTTTTTTATGCAAACATAATTTTTCTTATATGAACTGATTTTTTAAAACACTGCAGTATTAGATATGGAACTAATCAGAACCATTAACTACTCATATCCCAGTAAACTGAGATAATTCCTCAACCCTGGCAGGAAGGATGCTTTTACTGCAGTCTGGGGCTGTGTGAATGAGGCTGCCCTATACAAGGTGGCTTGCGGTTGCTTCTGAGATCCAGAGGACCCCTCTGAGTGTGAATAGAAGACTTGGACTCACTACATTTTTGTAAGTAGCACAATTGGGAGTTAAAAAAAGCATCCAGAAGACATTTCCATATTGTACAGTTTATGATTGGTCTCTGTAAATCCTACTATTTCTTCACTCCTATCTCTAACTTTCATTTGAACTGACATATTGGCTAAGCATATTCATTTTTATAATTGGATATTAACCTTATCACCAGCTTGTTGGGTTCTAAAATTCATGAAATTTCCTTAATTAGTTATACAGAATGCCTGAACTCTAGATCATTTGCCAAGAATATGTAGCTTTAAACACCCTGCTTAAATTTAAATGATGCATGCTGAAAGGCTGGCAGAGAGGTAGTTTAGGAGAGATTATCTAGGGATATGTATCGATTTACTACTCTATGTACCCAAAATTCTCTGCCTAATGTCATCTTTTCAGAGAAGCCTTCCCTGATTCTGTATCTAAAAGCAAGGAGACAACCTCTTCCTTTAACTCTTGACCAAAACCAAACCTAACACACTGAGATTGAGTCCATTCCAACTCATAGCAACCCATGGGGTTTCCAAGGCTGTAAATATTTATGGAAGTAGATTGCCTCTTCTTCCTCCTGTGAAGTGGCTAGTGGGTTTGAATTACTGACCTTCTGGTTAGCAGCTAAATGCCTTACCCACTGCACCACCAGAGCTCTTTTTAACTCTTGGCAGCAGTATGAATTTTCTTCTTAGCATCTATCTGAATATGTAATATTTTATTTTAATATATTTTTAACTTTGTTTATTCTCTGACTCCTCTACCAAAATGTAAGCTCCATGACAGCAGGCACTATGCTGTTTTGTTTATAAATGGTCCCACTACCCAATACCACCATGAGTTAAATATATATCAAGGTCCTTGGATCAGGTCACAACAAAAGAAGGCCATCCATTTGGACAATGATATTTTTGTTCTTGCTTTTGTAGAACTGTCCCTCAATTCTTATTGTTAGCTGCCAACGAGTAGACTTATGCCTCATAGCCACCCCATGCATAATGGAACAAAGGCTGCCCAAGTCTACCATGGATCAGATCATTGTGATCCATAGGGTTTTCACTGACTGATATTTGGAAGTAGATCATCAGGATTTTCTTTCTAGTTTGTCTTAGTCTGGAAGCTCCACTGAAACCTGTTCAACCTTATAGCAACATTCAAGCCTCCATTAATAAATGGTTCGTGAGATATATTGACTGGGAAGCAAACCCTTGTCTCTCATTTGGTGGGTAAGAATTCTACCACTGAATTGCCAATGCCTCACCCTCAATTGTTAACTCTGGTCTTTAATTGTATGCTGTTCCCAGAGAAAGTCATGCAAATTTTATTTATTTATTTTGAAGCTAATATTGAAGTTATTATCCATTGTATCTTCTTTTTATTGTCAGACAGTAGATACATCTTTGACCATGAAAATTTTATCTCCTAAATACTTGGTTGCTGTTGTTGATAGGTGCTACATGTCCTAATTTCAGGTAATGGTCAAGTAATGAATGTTTATAATTTATAAAGTTTACCCCTTCATCTTTAGGATAGGAGGAAGCTCCAGATTTATGTTCAAACACACTTTTTTGACCCTTGGTGTTGGCACATGCCTCTTCTCTTTTGGTTCTTATTTTGTTAATCTTATTGTAAATATCTCTCCCTCCTCCTTGAATAGTTTTTAGAAGATAGAACATGTAAATACATTAATTTGATAAAAATAAATCATACTTTTTCTATTTGTTGTCCTTATTTTTCCATTTCACTAGGTTTCTACTGCTAAGATTTGAGTCCATGACATATTTTGGGTTTTGGCTCAAAACCCTCACCATCTGGTCTCTCTGCCCTCAATCTCTTCCTGATTCTATTCTCTTCCCTCCCACCAAAATGCTGTCACCAGGACATCTTTCTTTCCTGTTGTATTACCATTAGTATCACCTGCTATATCTCTCATTGTCCCAGAAGATTGCTCATTGTCCCACAAACGTTGTTTCTTCTTCTTCTGCCTCGCTTTGCTTTCTCTTCATTGTCCTTCTCATAGCACCCTCTTGGGATCATACTTTCTACTTTATTTTACAACACCTCTAATATGTCCTTGTAACACAAACTATTACAATGAAAATGGTGAGAGCTGGAACTTGTCAGGACTGTCTTGTTTTTCTGGGTCTTGTATGATTTCCACTTTCGACAGAGTGCAGTCTTACCACTTTTCTATTGCTTGTTTAGTGGAAAACACTCGATTTGTCCTTCTCTGACAGGTATCTGCCTTACACAGCTTCTGGTTTTTGCAAGTTTTACTGTACCAATATAAAATCCCATGAATTTTTTTCCTCTTTAATAATTCTTAAAATCCATTTACTTATAAAAATGCATTTAGTAATATTCATGCTTCACTACCCAGATTTCATGAATTTATTTTATTAAGGTTCAATTATAAAGCTTTATTTTATTAATTGTATTGGTTGAATAGTTCTATGTAACTGTAAAAAAAAGCATTAGAAGAACTTCTTCCACTCCATAAATGCATGAATAAATATATACATTCATTCCCCTCTTCCACCATGTCCTTCCTGGATGAAGAAATTTACTAAATTTATGAGAAGACAAAATCAGGATGGTGAGAGGCAATTAGAAAACTAGAAAAACAAAGTACCAATTTGACAATTAATTGATTAACTCCTTTTGTGTTGACTAGAGGATGATATGTGAAGAATCAAGTCTAGAAACAAGGAAATCTGAAGCTTTGGTAATAAGCATCTTCAATGTGCAGGTATTAAAATGAATTATAATTGGGCATAACGCTACTGCCGTTGAGTCAGATCTGACTCATAATGACCTCTCTTAGGTTTCTGAGGTGGTATCACTATGGAAGTCGATTGCCCAAACTTCCTTCTGAATAATTGGGCATGTTGTTGTTGTTGTTGTTATGTGCC
>NW_006921720.1:4028074-4036731 GCF_000298275.1 Orycteropus afer afer
ATAGCCTCATATGTAAACTAACAAGAGCAGACTAGATTTAAAGAAAATAACACACCAGAAGTGTTTGTCCTATTTTGTTTGATTGTATACCCCTATTTTTTCCTGAATTATCTATGATCTTGTCATATATCTCTCAATTATATCAGAAATGTTTATAAGTACAGTAGTAAGGATATATTTTGATTTCATGTATGGTATTAAATGTGATTCATATACAGGGTTAAATGTGATCTTCTTTCACTCTTATTTGGCAGAAACAGCAGGAAACAGGTGAAGAGACTGACGTCCATCTAGGTCACTGGGTGTGACTTCCATCCCGACCTCTCATCCTTCGGTAGCAGCACTAGCTCATCTCCTCAGCTACTTATCCTGCTTGCCTCTTTCCTGTCATGGACCCTTGTTTTCATTTTCACTCTTTGACCCATAGCTGTACTAGGCAACTGTTGTCTGCCTCAGGCTCTTCTTGCTTTGGTGACTAGTTTAGCTGTGCATTTCTGACTTTGACCTTTGAGTTTAGTTTTTACTCTCTGCCTCCATGCCATCACAGAGGTCAAAAAATCTACTTCTTGCCTTTTGTTACATCTGAGCCCATCTGAGCAAGGTTAACTCTGTCTGTCCTTCCATGGTGAGAGGGAGTTCAGACATTCCACCAGGGAGCAATAAAGTCCAGAGGATAACTCAAAGGAAAATACTTTTAGAAAATGCCACTCAAAAGGTTGAAAATGACAACCATCAAACATTCTTGACTATTATGAGTCATTACCAGGCTGGCCACATTGATCAGAAAAGCAATTATTACGAAGGCAGATCTGTGAATGTCTCTTGCTTTTTAACACTGAAGTAATACATTCCCCAGATATAAACTTCAAACATCTGTTGACTTAATTAGACAAGAAATACTTCAAGGATGAATTCGTTTCCTTAAACTCCTTTGTCTTTTCAACAGATGATACATCTGAAACAATAGGTAGAGAGCAGGTGTGTGATAGTCTGAGTCTTAGCTTGCATTTGGCAAAATTCTGACTACAGAGTGAAACCATTAGAGATGTTGTCAGAGAGATTGATGATGCTATGCATTTTGAAATTGTCCTTGACAAATTATATAAAATGCACAATTCTTCTCCAAAGAAACATCATGAATTGCAGCAAAATATAAGACATAGTATACCCTTTTTCTGGTGTAAGGATTCTATCAGTTTACTGAAGCACATCCAAATTGAGTTAAGACAGGTCTCTGAACTAATTCTACTAAAATGTGTCATTGTAAACAGTTCACAGAGTCAAGTGAAAAGAGAAGCATGAATGAACGAGCTGAGAAGGGACTGTTTAAATAATGCCAGGAATTTCATCTGTTATGATTCTTCTTTCCATTTGAGGTGTTGACCTGCTGTGTTGAAGAAGGTGGGCCTTGCAGAAGCAGGTCCTAAGGATTGTGAGAGGATGGTGGTTAATAAACCTGAACCTAAGCTTTAACCTAAGCTTTCTTAAACTGGAATGCATTTGTCCTATGCACATGAAACCAGAAGGACATCTTCCTAGATGCAAATTTTTCATACTTCCAAACATGATTGACAGTTTTAAATATAATTTTTATTTCAAACAGATACATTATGGAATAAAATGTCAAATTCTCATAGATTTTTAAAATGAAGTATAAGAATTCAAAGAAATACTATGCTTGAATTAATTGATCACCCTTTAGCTTCTGGTATGCTTTTGCCTTCCTTTGACTTAAATATACTTAAATGTACACACAGGACCAGAGTGGGTACCTGAGTTTGGACTCAAAACAGACATGCAGAAGAGGACAACTCTAGAAAGGCTGGGCAGCTCAGAAGGCGAGGTGGAAATCCATGCAAAGTCAGACGGAGGTCTAAATTCAGCAAGGCTGAAGAAGTATGCTGAGTCTCTTCCTCTCTCCCTCTCTGCCTCCCTTCTTACCATAGAACAAAGATAAAGAAAATACTGAGTTTCAGGGTTCAGAGGAATTTGGGGGACCACTAAATCTAATCTTCATGGTGCCTTAAGAGTTATTTTCAAGTATCTGCTGGAATACTTCCAATGAAAGGAAACATAATCACTTTGTGAGGAACCTCTTTCTATCTTGCAAGAACATGAATTGTTTAGAAAGTGTGGGCTTGGTATGAGCATTGGTTTCTAGTGTCAGATAGTGGGAAGGAAAGTTAGCCTTAGAATCCTGTTTATTCAACTTTGTACTTTTAGCATAAATAATTGAATATAAACCAGTCTAAAAGAAATTAGTTGATCAGAACTCTAGAAGAGAAGCCCTAATTCAAGCCAGAGGGAAAAGGACAAATGACATACCAGGAAGTTATGAATTCTAATTCAGTGGGGGCAATATGCTGAGCTATTGGCCACTTCCTAAGACTAGGCAGGAAGTTTTTATTCCATATTTGGGTCGTAAGATCTTTTTTTTTCTCTTTCTTTTTGTGTGTTAACATTTTCTTAACTTTTTAGAGTAGCAGTCTCATACAATGAGCGTCCTTTTGTGACTGATTTCACTCAGCATAATAATAGTAATAATAACAATAATAATAATAGATGAACTCTAGGTTCATCCATGTGATGAGGCATTTTGCAGATTCATTGTTATTGTTATGTTGAATAAATATTCCATTGTGTGTATGTACCACAATTTGTTGATTCATTCATCTGTTATTGGGCACTTAGTTTGTTTCCATCTTTGTCCTATTGTGAGTAATACTGTGTGCATACACTTGTTCATGTCATAGTTCTTATTTCTCTAGGATATATACCTAGGGCTAGATTGTATAGCATTTCTATTCCCTTTGTCTTAAAGAAGCAACATACTGCTTTCCACAGTGTTTGTACCATTTTACAATCTCACCAGAAGTGTATAAGTGTGCCAGTCTCCCCACACCCTCACCGGCATTTTTAGTTTTCTGTTTTCTTGAACTTTGCTATTAATGCTAGAGTGAGATGATAGCTTATTGTTGTTTGATTTGCATGTCTCCGGTGGCTACTGTAATACATCAAATATGCAATCAAGATGTATTAATAAATACTCGTGATTGGAATGTGAAAGTTGGAAACAATGAAGCACCAGTTGTTGGAAAATATGGCCTTGGTGATAGGAATGACACTGGAAATCACATTATAGAACTTTGCAAGACCAACAACTTATTCATTGCAAATACCTTTTATCAATAACATAAACCTTGCCAGATGGCATAGACAGAAATCAAATTGACTACATCTGTGGAAGGAAGGTTGGGCAATCCTACTTCCGTAGTGATACTGCCTCGGAAACCCAAGGAGGGGTCGCTATGAGTCGGGGCTGACTCGACAGCAAATAACAACAACAACAACATGGAAAGAGAGAAGGGAGAAGCTCAATATCATCAGTCAAAACAAAGCCAGGAGCTGACTGTGGAACAGACCATCAATTGCTCATATGCAAGTTTAAATTGAAGATGAAGAAAATTAAACAAGTTCATGAGAGACAAAATATGACCTTCATTTTATCCCACCTGAATTTAGAGGATCAGAATAATAGATTTGACAAATTGAATACCAATGACTGAAGACCAGACAAGTTGTGAGATAACATTAAGATTATCTATGAAGAAAGCAAAAGGTGATTAAAAAGATAGGAAAGGAAGAAAAGACCAAAATGGATGTCAGAAGAGACTCTGGGACTTGCTCTTGAATGGAGGGTAGCTAAAGCAAATGGAAGCAATGATGGAGTAAAAGAACTGAGCAGAAGTAAAATATTATTATGAGATTAGCAAAGACCTGAAGTGAGAAAATCAAAAGGGAAGAGCATGTTTGTTATTTCTCAAACTGAAAGAACTGAAGAGAAAATTGAAGCTTTGAGTTGTAAGATTGAGGGATTCTATGGGCAAAATATTGAATGATGCAGGAAGCATGAAAAGAAAATGGAAGGGATACAGAGTCATTGTACCCAAAAGAATTGTTCGACATTCAACCATTTCAGAAAATAGCATACAATCAAGAATCAATGGTATTGAATAAAGAAGTCCAAGCTGCACTGAAGGAATTAGCAAAAAACAAGTCTCCAGGGATTGAAGGAACACCAGTTGAGATAGTTCAACAAACAGATGCAACATGGGAAATGCTCACTTGTTTGTGCCAAGAAATTTGTTAGACAACTACATGGCCAATCAACTGGAAGAGATCCATTTTTATGCCCATTCCAAAGAAAAGTGAGCCAACAGGATGTGGATGTGGAAATTATTGAACAATGTCATTAATATCACATGCAAGTAAAATCTTGCTGAAGATAATTCAACAATGGTCACAGCAGTATATTGACAGGGAACGTCCAGAAATTCAAGGTGGATTCAGAACATTCAACCATTTCAGAAAGTAACATATGATCAAGAATTAATGATGTTGAAGGAAGAGGTCCAAGTTACACTAAAAGAATTGGTGGAAAAGAAGGCTCCAGAAATTGGTGGAATACCCATTGAGATGTTTCAACAAATGGATGCAGTGCTGGAAGTGCTCACTCATTTATGCTAAGAAATTTGGAAGATAGATACCTGACCAACTGACTAGAAGAGATACATACTTATACCCATTGCAAAAAAAGGTGATCCAACAGAAAGTTATTGAACAATATCATTAATTAACACTCAAGTAAAATTTTGCTGAAGATAATTAAAAAACAGTTGCAACAGTATATTGACAAGGAACTGTCAGAAATTCAAGGCTGTTTCAGAAGAAGTTGTGGAATGAGGGATGCCACTGCTGATGTCAGATGGATCTTGCCTGAAAGCAAAGAACACCAAAAATATGTTTACTGACTATGTAAAAGTATTTGACTGTGTGAATCATGACAAATTATGGATAGCATCATGAAGAATGGGGATTCTAGAACATTTAATTGTGTTCATGAGGAATCTATATAGACCAAGAGACTGTCTTTCAAATAAAACAAGGAGATAGTGGATGATTTAAAATAGGAAATACGTGCACCAGTGTTGCATCCTTTCAGCATACTTATTCAATCTGTACACTGAGCAAATAATCTGAGAAGCTATGAAGAAAAATGTGGCATCAGGATTGGAGGAAGGCTCATTAACAGCCTGTGATATGCAGATGATGCAACCTTGCTTGCAGAAATTGAAGATGACATGAAACACTTACTAATGATCATAGGTCGATAGATCTATTTCTGGATTCTCAATGCAGTTCCATCAGTCTACGTATCTGTTATTGTACCAATACCAGGCAGTTTTGACTACTGTGGGTGTATAGTAGGTTTTGAGATTCGGGAGTGTGAAACCTTCTACTTTGTTCTTCTTCAATAGTGTTTTGCTTACCCAGTTCTCTTTCCTTTCCATGTAAAACTGGTAACTAGCTTTTCCATCTCTAAATAATAATGTAGGAATCTGGATGGGGGGTGCATTATATCTGTAGACTGCTTTGGGTAGTGTTGCCATATTTTACTGTTAAGTCTTTCTATCCCTGAGCATGGTATATTCTTCCATTTATGTAGATCTCTTTTGGTTTCCTTTAGTAGTGTTTTTTAGTTTTCTTTGTGTAGGCCTTTTGTGTCTCTGGCTAAATATACTCCTAAGTACTTCATCTTTTGGGTAGCTATTAAAAATGTTATTGTTTTCCTGATTTTCGTTTCAGAGTTCTCTTAGTGTAGAGGAACTACTGATTTTTTTTTTTTTTATGTTGATTTTGTACCCTGTCACCTTGCTGAATCCTTCTATGAGTTTCAGTAGTTTTCTTGTTGAGTCTCTAGGATTTTCTGGGTATAGGATCATATCATCTGCAAAGAGAAATACTTTTCCTTCTTTGCTAATATGGATACCTTTTATTTCTCTTTCTTATTGCTTTGGCTAGGACTTCCAATACAATATTGAATAGGAGTGGTGATAAAGGGCATCCTTGTCTGGTTCCTGTTCATAAGGGGAATGGGTTCAGTCTCTCTCCATTGAGGATAATAGTGGTTGTTAGTTTTGTGTGTATGCCCTTAATTATGTTGAGGAATTTCCCTTCTATTCCAACTTTGCTGTGCGTTTTTGTCAATAATGGTTGTTGGATTTGTCAAATGCCTTTTCTGCATTGATTGACGTCATTATGTGGGTTCTTTTCCTTTGTTTTATTTATGTGGTAGATTACATTGATCATTTTTCTAATGTGGAACTTCCTTGCATATCTGGTTATATAACATGCCATGGGGTCATGATGTATTATTTTTTTGATATGTTGTTGGAGTTATCATAGGATGTTTTCACTGAAGAATACTTTCTCTTTTGTTATTTTTCTCCCTTTCCTGGGCTCCAGAGTTTTCAGGTGACCCAGACATAAGAAATACACCATTAACTCAGAAAAGATAAATAAATAAAAAACTATTATCCTATTTTAGAATGAACAAAATTATAGCATCTACAATAACTGTCACAATAATTCTGGAATTTTCCTCACTTACAGAGAATCAATTACATTTCACTTCCAAGAAGCCTAGAACATTATTTTAAACTGATAAAAACATCTCACTTTTAATTAAGCAATAATAGATTCTTCTCTCTTATCAAATGCAGAACTTCCATAAAGATTTTATTTATATTTTATGTATTTGTTTTAGTATATCACCAGCGCTACCATTTAATGTCATATTAACCAGAAATCAACAAAGAAGATATGATTTGTATTGATACCAACCACATTTGGGGACCCACAATCTTAGGGTCAGCTCTGCCTCCCCAAACCTAAAACAAAGTCATATACTGGATATGGCTCCATCCTACCAATGTGTATGGAGTTCCCAGTCAAAAACCCTTCTCAGTGGAGAGAACTTGGAGGAATATAATCCTACTCCTTCAGCAAAGGAAACCCTACTGACCCAAGCCTTGCTTTTAAATTTGACTGGCTAACCAAAGATAATGAAGCATGTGAGTAATACCAGCAGTGTTTAAAAGAATAAACAAGGGTAACATCCAGAATAACTGACTTGAGGAACTAGAAGATCTCCCTGAGGGAGCACTGACCAGCAGGCAAGAAAAGCCATCTGAGACCTCCCTGGTTTAAGGAAGAAGACACACCACACCAGTATACCAGAGACCACACCAACATAGCAGTGATCACCCCAAGGATCTACCTTCAGCACCTGATTTTATCAGTAACTTGTGTTGTCTAGGTGCAAATGGGCACTTCCAGTGCGACTTAAACCTGACAGAGAGTCCATTGATGCCGCAAGAAGGTGGTCCTGGGGAGGTGCCCCCACAGTGGATCACTGATCAGGCTTGGGTCAGCTTAGTGACACGGAGGGGCCTGCACTTCATTTTGTCAGTAACATTGGGACCACAGGGTGCGAGTGGGCACTGGCCTAACTCTGGTGCCATTGAAACTGAGCGGATCTTTGGTGCCATGGGTGGGTGGACCCAGAGAGGAACTACCATGAAAGATTGTCGTCTGGGCCAGTGCCGTGGGGGGGTGGGCTCAGAGAGGAACTCCCGTGGTAGGTCGCAGAGCCAGGTAGTTCTCTTGTGTCAGCTTTTTGCCACCAAGGGGTCTCGGGAGTGGGGTTTTTGCATGCATCTGAGCCTAGCAGAAAGTGGCGATCCCTAACAACTGGAGTCTTTGCTGAACTTGAGCTGCAGGCCTGTGAATAATAGTAGAACGTCATCATTAGCAGTATGCTCAAAGCCCTAGAAACTGTCCCAGCAATGGGGAACTTTCCTTCTTCCTCTCTTCCACTCTCACCTTCTCTGCCAATAACCTCACTCATCCAATAGAAGAAACCACATTCAGCCACCACAACACCTCCCAGTTAAAATTCTAAACCCTCCTTATGACAAACAGAAACCCATATCCACATTCCACACAGTGATTCCACCATCCCAAAGAAAACTGCAGAGCAACCCAGAATACCTGAATTATAACTAAGAAAATAAAACACACCAGCTTCACCTTTTTAAAATATTAAATCATAAAACCAAGACAAAACAAATCAATACATAACCAACAGTTAAAGACAACCTCAAAATATCTAGGAAAAAACAGACAACCGCAAATCAAACAAAAAAACAAGACAAGGCATTAGAAGCAAAACCACAAACAAAGTTCTCATTAAACATGGAGAAAGAGGAGACAATAGAATTATATGAGAAGGAATTTAGAAGATTAGTTTATAGAGCTTTACAAGAGCCTAAGGAAACCCCAAACAGAAGCAAGGAGAACAGACGGTTCCCTGGAAGGACTCAGGAAAATCATTCAAGAACAAAATAACAAGATTAATGCACAATCAGAACTCATACAAAAACACCAGTTAGAAATTCAGAAGGTGAATACCAAAATTACAGAATTACACAGTACAGTAGAAGCACAAAAGAGTAGGCTAGAACTGGCTGAAGAATGCATATCCCAACTAGAAGACAAATCCTTGGACACCAGCCTGTATGAAGAAAAATCAGAAAAAATATTTAAGAGAAATAAAGAGAACCTAAGAATTATATGGGATGATATGAAAAGAAACCAGATAATACTCATTGGAATTCCAGAACAAGAAGAGATGGGAAAAAAAAAAAAAAAAAAAAAAAAAAAATTGTGGAAGACCTGCTAACACAAAACTTCACCCATATCATAAAGGAAGAAGAGATATTTGTCCAAGGAGCTCATAGAACCCCACACAAGAT
>NW_006921720.1:4037056-4068288 GCF_000298275.1 Orycteropus afer afer
TAGAGAACCCACAACAGAGATCAACAAAATCAGGATACATGGCATCAACACTAAAACTAAATCAGAAATAGAAACTCAAAATAAGACCATAAAACATGGTACACTAAAACCCAAGGAAGTCGATCAGCACATGACAACAACAACTAATCTATTCAAGGGAATAAAACTTCTAGGTACAAATTTCCAAATGGAGAGGAAAACAGGACAATGTCTTCACAGAAAGCATTGTTCTAAAAATGTAGAGACAAGAACGTACTCCATCAAAACCATAGAGAAAATTAACAATCCCTGTAAGTAAATCCAGAAGGAAGGGAAAACATATGGGTTTAATAAGCACAAAACAAACAATGAAGAGGAAAAGAAAGGACACACTAGGCAACAAACTGAACTCAGCACAGAAAAGTATATGGATCAAGGAAACACCAACAATATAACAAAAAAAGAAAAACACAATAGAATGACAGCAATCAATTCATATCTATCACTAATTACATTCAATTTGAATGGACTAAATCCATCTATGGAGAGAAAGAGAGTGGCAGACTGGATAAGAAAAGAAGACCCATCGATATGCTGCCTACAAGAGACCCACCTTAGACACAAAGATAAAAACAAATTAAGAGTTAAGGAATGGAAAAAAATATACCAAGCCAATGGTAACCAAAAAAGAGCAGGAGTGGCAATATTAATTTCTGATAGATAAAATAGACATTAAGATGAAAAATATCATAAGAGACAAAGAAGACAAAGAAGACTTACAATAATAAATATTTATGCACCTAATAAAAGTGCCCCAATATATGTGAAGCAAGTATTAACTGAATTAAAAGGGACAATAGACAACTCTACAATAGTAGCAGGATACTTTAACACACCACTTTCAAAGAAAGACAGGTCAACTAGAAAAAAACTCAACAAAGATACAGACTCAACAGTATAATCAACCAACTTGACCTCATAGACATATACAGAGCATTTACCCAACAAAAGCACACTTCACATTCTTCTCCAGTGCACATGGATCATTCTCCAGAATAGACCATGTGTTAGGACATAAAACAAGCCTCAGTAAATTCAAAAGCATTGAAATACTACAAAGCATCTTCTTGGACCACAATGCTATAAAATTAGAAATTAATAATAAGAAGAGCAAGGAAGAAACATCAAACATATGGAAGCTGAACTACTCAAAAACTACTGCGTAACAGAACAGATAAAAACTGAAATAAAAAAAATTCCTGGAAACAAATGAGAATGAAGATACATCATTCCAAAACCTATGGGACACAGCAAAAGCAACACTCAGAAGACAGTTTATAGCAATAAATGTATACATCAAAAAAAAAGGAAAGAAACAAAATCAACACTCTAACTTATCAATTCCAACAACAAGAAATAGAACAACAAAAGAATCCTACAGCATCTAGAAGCAAGGAAATAATAAAGATCAGAGCAGAAATAAATGAAACAGAAAACAAAACAACACAAAACAAAAAACATAGAGAAAATCAACAAAACAAAAAGCTGGTTCTTCTAAAAGATTAATAAAATAGATAAACCACTGGCTGATCTAACAAAAGAAAAGAAAGAGAAGATTCAAATCACAAGAATTATAAACAAAAAGGGTGTCATCACAACAGAACCAACTGAAATAAAAATATACTGACAGAATGTTATGAAAAACTGTACCCCAATGGATCTGACAACCTAGAAGAGATAGACAAGTTTCTAGAATCACAAGACCTACCTAACCTATCCCACTCAGAGATAGAATACTTGAACAGACCTATAACAAAAGAAGAAATCGAACAGGTCATAAAAATATTTCCCACAAAGAAAAGTCCTGGCCCTGATGGCTTTACTGGAGAATTTTATCAAATATTCACAGAAGAATTGACCCCTATGCTACTCAACCTATTCCAGAACATGGAAAAAGATGGAATACTCCCAAACTCATTTATGAAGCAAGCATAATACTAATACCAAAACCAAGGAAAGACACCACTAGAAAGGAAAACTACAGACCAATAACCCTCATGAACACAGAAGCAAAAATCTTTAACAAAATCCTAGCCAACAGAATCCAAAAATATATAAAAAAATTAATACACCCGGACCAAGTGGTATTCATACCCGGTTTACAAGGGTGGTTCAACATCAGAAAAACAATGTAATCCACCACAGAAACAAAACAAAAGAGCCATATGATTATATCAATCAATGCAGAAAAGGTATTTGATAAAATCTGACATCCATTCCTATTCAGAACTCTCACCAAATTTGGGATAGAAGGGAAATTTCTCAACATAATAAAGGGTATATATGCAAAGCCAATGGCCAACATCATTATTAATGGAGAAAGAATCAAGGCATCAAGGCATCAAGGCATCCCCCTTATGAACGGGAACTAGACAGGGATGCCCTCTATCACCAATTCTATTTAACATTGTATTGGAAGTTCTGGCCAGGGCAATAAGGCAAGAAAGAGAAATAAAAGTCATACAAAGTGGCAAAGAGGAACTAAATCATTCTCTATTTGTGGATGATATGATCCTGTACATAGAAAACCCAAGGGACTCAAAAAAAAAAAAAAAACTACTGGAACTAATAGAGAGGTTCAGCAAAGTGGCAGGATAAGGTCAACATACAAAAATCAGTTGGATTCCTCTACACCAACAAATAGTCTTCTGATAAAGAAATAAGGGAAACAATACCATTTATTATAGCTACTAAAAAGATAAAATATTTAGGAATAAACCTCACCAGAGACACAAAAGACCTATATAAAGAAAACTATAAAAGATTGCTACAAGGGACAAGGGCACTCGTTCATGGACAGGTAAACTGAATATTGTGAAAATGTCAATACTATATAAAGCAATCTACACATTTAACTCAATCCTGATCTAGATTCCAACAACATTTTTTAAGGACATGGAAAAACCAATTACTAATTTCATATGGAAAAGAAAGAGACCTCGGATAAGCAAAGCACTTCTGAAGAAGAAAAACAAAGTGGGAGGTCTCACACTCCCAGATCTTAAGAACTACTATACAGTCACAGCAGTCAAAAAAGCATGATATTGGTACAATGATAGACAGATAGACAAATGGAACAGAATTGAAAGTCCAGATATAGACCCATCCATCTATGGACAACTGATCTTTGACAAAGGCCCAAAACCCATTAAATGGGGGAAGAGACAGCCTCTTTAACAAATGGTGCTGGCAAAACTGGATATCCACCTGCAGAAAAATGAAACAAGACCCATACCTCACCCCATATATAAAACAAACTCAAGCTGGATCAGAGACTTAAATGTAAAACCCAAAACTATAAAATTCATCAAAGATACAATAGGGGCAAATCTGGGAGACCTAATTTATAGCATAAATAGACTATCAAGCATAACCCAGAATGTGCAGGAGATGGAAGAGAAGCTAGATGACTGTGACCTTTTAAAAATTAAATTCTTATGCACATCAAAAGACTTTGTCAAAAAGTAAAAAGAGAACCTACAGATTGAGAGAAAATATCTGCTTATGACATATCTGATAAAGGACTTGCCTCCAAAATCTATAGAAAACTTCAACACCTCAACACCAAAAGGACAAATAACCCAATTCACAAATGGCCAAAAGACTTGAAAGACACTTCACCAAAGAAGATATACAGGCAGCCACCAAACACATGAGAAATTGCTCACGATCATTGATCATTGTTGTTGTCATGTGCCATTGAGTCGGACCCGGCTTAGTGACAATCCTTGGATTTCTACAAGGATTTCTACAGAAGTAGATTGCCCCATCTTCCTTCTGAGGAGTGGCTGGTGGGTTTGAACCGCCACCCTTCTGGTTAGCAGTCAAGTGCCTTAGGCACTAGAGATGCAAATCAAAACAATGATGAGATATCATCTCACCTCAGAAATAATAGCGAAATTCAACAGGCCAGAAAATAACCAATGCTGGCGAGGTTGCAGAGAGATTGGAACTCTTGGGCACTGCTGGTGGGATTGCAAAATGGTACAACCATTGTGGCATATGGTATGGCGTTTCTTTAAAAAACTGAAAATAGAAGTAGCATTTGATCCAGTAATTCCATTACCAGGAATATATCCTAAAGAGGTGAGAGATAGCGCATGAACAGACATGTGTACACCTATGTTCATTGCAGCACAATTCACTATAGCAAAGAGATGGAAACAACCTAAATGCCCATCAACAGATGAGTGGATAACCAAATTATGGTGCATATACACAATGGAATACTATGCTACATTAAAGAACAGTGAGGGATGTGTAAATCATCTCACAATGTGGATGAACCTGGAGGACATTATGCTGAGTGAAATAAGTCAATAGCAGAAAGACAAGTACTGTATGAGCCTATTACTGTAAAAAAGATGAAGGAGGGTTTGCTTGGGAAGGGGAACTCATTTTGTAGGTTACTGGGATGGGGAGGGAAGGGGAAGAATTAATTTTGGGCTAGTTGGGGTCCACATGCTGACATGGATAAGGGGAGGGATATATGGAAAGGGTCGGTGACCACCATGATAACATTAGGAAATGGGAGGACACCTAATTGTGCACATAAGAGATAGATGAAGATGCTAATACCAACCAATGTGTCCACAGTACTGCATTACCATTAACACCAAACACCAGGCTACATAGAAACACAAAAACACCTGAGAGGATCAGATGAGGGTCAGTGAACAAGAGTATACTCTAGATCCAGGATAGATTCAGCTGACGCTAGTCTTGCACAGACATCAATGATACAAGATACCTGCAATCCTTACAGAAACAATGGAAGGCAGACACAGAGTAATCCCTCACAGACACCCAGACACTATGGGAGAGAGATCCAATATATCTACCATCTCAGGACCATAGTACTGGAGGACACCAGACTCAATTGGCACAACAAAATACATAAAAGCTTTGTTCAGCTTCCTATATTGGTGAGTAGTGACTGGGGTCTTAAAAGCTTTCTAGTGGCCATCTAAGATACAGCTAATGGTATCCTAGCATCAGAAGTGAAGAAGAATGCAAGAACAAAAAACAAACAAACAAACAAAAAAACCCAAGGGCATGTGGAAGCAGTCAGCCAAAGGACACAATGGTCCTCAAGACAAGAACTAGATGGTGCCCAGCTACCAATGATCAGGAAAGGATCAAATCTGGAGATCCTGGATAGAGTGGGAGGGAAAACATGGAACAAAATCCAAAAACTCAATAATGACCAGGATTACTGGTCTGATGAAGTTGGATGAGACCTCCAATACTATGACCCTGGAATACATTCTGCACATGGGGTACTCACCCCCAGGGGTTGGCTCTCAGCCCAATAGTTAACAAGATGTACACACAGACCACTCAACCCAGGATAACACACCCTCATACTCTATGGTAATACATCCCTTAGAGCAACAGACCATGGAGCACCAGAGGACCAATATTCAAATTGAGAAAATGCAGAACAAACAGGATGACATGAATATGAAGGGCACAGAGGGAGGGTTACTGGATAGGGAGAGGAGGAGACTGGGTTGGGGTTGGACATGGTGAATGGGGAGTGAAACTAAATGTACACGTAACATTGAATGTAAAACAATCTCTTAAAATTAAAAAGAAAGAAAAGAAAACAAAAACAAAGACTGGCAAAATTAAAAGAAAAAGTGGAAGACAAAGTCAGTAGAGATCCTTCTAGGTTTTACAAACCTACCAAAGGTAAAGAAAAATAAACTATAAAATAGAACCCACAGTGTCTATGTCACTTCTACATACCCTACATAGGGCTATTCCAATCTGGAGGCAAGGTGTACAGAGAATAATAGAGGATAATGAATCTTATCAGTTGATAAGAATGTTAGCAAATTCAGTTATACCAGGAGATAGAATGACTATGCTCTTTAAGTATCACTAACCTAGTCAAATTGATTACTAATTGTGTTGTATGTGAATTGATTGATATTAAGTTCCATGATGACACTGTTATTAGTATTTCCGATTTACACTAAGAGAGTACTTAATATAGTGCCTAAGGCATTTGACTGCTAACCAGGAGGCTAGCAGTTCAAACCTACCAGCCACTCCTCAGAAGGAAGGTTGGGCAATCTACTTCTGTAGTGATATCACCTTGGAAACCCAAGGAGGGGTCGCTATGGGTTGGATCTGACTTGATGGCAGTGAGTTTGGTTTGGTTTAAATAACTTTATATTACAAATATTATTTTGTTTAAATGCACAGAACATCTCAAACATACTTTGTTTTTGTCATGGCATAAAGAAAATAAATAATTTAGGACAATTGTAAAATGAATTTTTAAATCAAAAATTTGTAACAAAAACATAATTTTTTAAAAGAGTTATGAAATGCTAGGACTTTCTGCTAAGTTTAAAAAATTGGTCATACGGCAATGTCTTAGTTCTCTAGTGCCACTGTAACAGAAATGCCACAAATGGATAACTTTAACAAATAGGAATTTATTCTTTTACGGTTTGTTGTTGTTGTTAAGTGCTGTCGAGTCGGACCCGACTCATAGCGACCCCATGCACAGCAGAACGAAACACTGCCCGATCCCGCGCCAGCCCCACAATCCCTGCTATACTTGAGCCCATCATCGCAGCCACCGTATCAATCCATCTCCTTGAAGGCCTCTTTCGTCGACCCTCCACCCTACCAAGCATGACATCCTTCTCCAGGGAATGGTCCCTTCTTACAACATGACCAAAATAGGTGAGACGAAATCTGGCTATTCTTGCTTCCCAGGAGCATTCCGGCTGCACTTCCTCCAGGACAGATCTGTTAGTTTTTTTAGCAGTTATGGTTTAGAAGTCCAAATTCAGAATGCTGCCTCTAGTGGGTGGGCAAAGGCTCCTTGACCTTGGGCTTCAGCTCTGCCTCTTGTTCCAGGACCACTGGAGCTGGAGGCATCTCCTAACTCACATAGTTGCTGGCTGCTGAGGCTGATGAACCCCAAGGTCACTAGATAAAATGGCACAATCTCAAGATCAGCAGACAACATGGCAGGCCACTGGTTCAAGTCCAGGAACTGAGATGAAGACTTGGCTGAATGCAGGATCCAAATGTGCCAAAAAGCTAGAGACCTTTCCCAAAGTTTTTTTTATATATACCAGAAGCTGGACATCCCAAAGTTAACTCCCCTTCAACTACTTAGCTGCTCACAGCAGATTCCACCATGGAAATGATTACAGTCTCATCAGGAGAATAACTATATCTAACTGCCAAGCAATTCAAAACCACAGCCCAGCCAAGTTAAAACACAACCTTAACTACCACAAGCAACTACTACATTTTTGTGCAATAAACATTTTACATTTGTTTGAAGCGGGGGCTGGGGAGGAGGGAGAAAGAAAGAAAAGAAATGAAGACACACACAAACAAGATCCCCAGGGTTACAAATGTGCAGCAAAGCAGAGTCAAACTCTTACAGTCTGGCTCTAATATGCCCAATAGAAGACAACTTTGAAAATTGAAGTAATACTCTCAACACATGTTTGAGAAAGTATTACAGTTTTAAAACAAGGATAGGGTGCTCTGAGAAAGGAATAGAGGCAGAGCTCTGAGAGGTTCAAAATCCTAATGGGCGATATAAATAGAAAAGCCAGAAACCAATTTCCAGGATCTACACAATAGGAGTTGCAGGGGTTTCAGTTTAGGTACCACTTCAGTTCTGCACTCTGGCCTTCCTTTATGGCTGGAAACCTTAAAGCTCTGGCAGTGATTTGAATTATTCCCATGGTTATGAAGTCAAATCACCATTGCTGTGCGGCTGCTGCTGCAGCTACAAAGAAACCTTTGGTGGCAGCAGCCTTTGGTCCCTCATGTCATTTTAGGACACAATCTTACAACACCTTACCTCCTGCCTCTGTGGCATCTGTTCCTTTTAGCCTGAGGATTACTTCTTGTCACCAAGTACCCTCTTGAAATCTGCAAATGTGGAAGTGTTACTCTATGGAATGTGCTTTGAGGGAGATGGGACTGGCAAATAGATTCTTTTTCCTTCAGAAGGACTGTATGGAGAAACACGGCTTTAAATTGTTTTCTGAAAACTTCTTGCAGAATGTAGCAATCAGCTGTTCGTGATGCTATATAGTCCTCTCCGTAACACTTTCTCTCTTCCTTGCCTCAGACCTCTTTACTTTCATGCCTACTTCTCTGCTCACTGTTGTTGCTGTGTGCCGTGGAGTCAATTCTGACTCATAATAACCCTGTATGACAGAGGAGGTTTCCTTCCCATAAGGTTTCCTAGGCTGTAAATCTTTACAGGAACAAATTGCCAGGTCTCTTCATTCCGTGGAGTATCTGGTGGGTTGGAACCACCAACTTTTCATTTACCATCTGAGCACTTAATCAGTATACTACCAGGGCACTCTTCAATAAGAAGCTTTTACCTCAAGTGCTGTTTTCTACAAAACCCAGTTTAAGACAAGAGTTTTCAGATTGAAAAGCTCTCCAAAAACCTGCAAAGTGCATGACAAAGACCATTCCCTACACATATCAGCATGATATTTCAAAGCACCAAATAAAGAAAAGATTATAAGAGCATCAACTGGGAAAAACTAAAATATCATTTACAAAGGAACAAGAACCAGTTTGGCATCAATAACCCTGGAAGCTAGAAGAGAGGATAGTAATGCCTTCCAAGTTTAAAATCAGCCATACTTCCAACCAAGGCTGGAAACAACACACACAAAACATTTTGGACATGCAAAGAATCAGATATTTATCCCATAGACATAGTCTTTTGAGAGGTTACCTGAGAGTGTATTCCAGAAAACCAAGAGCATATCAAAGAAAAGGAACAAATGAGATTCAGGAAATTATGATTTTTACCTTGGAAGGGCAAGAAAGGGAAATTCCAGGATAACAGACATGCAGCAGACTACAGACAAACCCAACCAGATTGGAACAGGAGAATGGAGGTCCGGGGAAAAGGGAACTTAATGGAATAGTATGATGGAGAGTCTGAAAATATGAAGGAGATGGCAGAAGCATATTAAGCAAGAAATAAGAAAGGCAACTAGAAATATTTGGGCAAAAATCTGTAAGAATATCATTGTTTTTAAATGAAGCAAATTTAAATGTTTCATAATCTTAAATAATGGGTGGAATATAAAAAAGAAGTAATCCATTTGATCTTCATGCTTAGAATTGTCCAGCAGGGACAAAGACCTCTGGGTGGGTTCAAACTGCCAAACTTTTAGATAGCAGTAGAGCACTTAACCATTTGTGCCCACAGAAGCATAGGGGGGTCATGTAACTGGACAAGGAAGTATCATTCCAAGCCACTAATTGGCACAATAGTGAACAATATTTACAGTGTACCAATTATCTAAATAAGGAACTTTGGTGGTGCAGTGCCTAAGGCATTTGACTGGTGTTCAGAAGGTAGGTGGTTCAAATCCACCAGCCGCTCTGCAGAAGGAAGATGGGGCAATCTACTTCCATAAAGATTTACCATCTTGGAAACACAGTGGGGGTTGCTACGAGTTGGAATTTGTTTATTTCTGTCTTTTAGCATGAATCTATGTGTGAAACAAGAGTGATTTTGTTATGGTTAAAGAATAAAAATGTAGTGTAAAGTTCATGTAAATGAAATGGTAAAGTTATGTAGGTGACGTAAGATAAAAGGTAAAAGGGAAAGAAAGACAGAACTATTGATATTCTTACCTTATGAAATGGGGAGTTAGAAATTCTGTTGATGGTTGATAGAAAAAAATTGAAGATTGAATTTCATTATTTAAAGTTACAAAAAGAAAAAAACAGTAGAAAAGGCTATAAATGGAAAATACTAGAAGGTAAAGAGAGAGGATGAATGGTGTTAAGTGAGCCATAGTCTTACCTTTCATATTGAGAAGGCAGTAGACACTGTCTAAATGTGATAAACCTTGAAACAGAAGTATAAGTACACTGCTTGGAATTATGGAGATAACCAACATAAAGACAGACAACAATGGCCAAATGAGGATGATTTGGGTGTGTGGGACTATGGGTGCAGAATCATCTTGCAAGAGAGCTTAGCATTTTTATCATAAGCTTTTTGAACTCTTTGATTTGTATCAAGTACATGTCTTTTATAAAAATAAGTCCAAAATTACTTAAAAGCTATTAGCATACACATTGTATAATTGTAAATTATACCATAGAAATAGAAATATTCTTTGAGGTAAGGAGCCTTGGTGGCACAGTGTAAGAGATTGATTCCCAAACAAAAGGACATGGGTTTGAACCCACCAGCCATTCCATGAGAGAAAGATATGACAATCTGCTTTTGTAAAGGTTACAACCATGGAAACCCTATGGGACAGTTCTACCCTGTCCTATATGGGTCACTATGAGTTGGAATCAATTCAGTGACACACAGCAACTTTGTGATACAGATTGTAATGAAAAGTGAAGAGGGATACCAAGGATAGAATCCCAAGGCATATTAAAAGTTAAAGGACAAAGAGGCAGCATGGACAGAGCAAAAACACAAACTGGGAGGTAGGAGAGCAAAACAGGGAAGCATGTAAGAAGAATATCATGAAGAGAAGCCATGCTTAACAGTATCAAGTGCTGCTGAGGTCAAGCAAGATAATGACCGGGGGTGTCATTGGATTTGGTGACATGGAGAAGATTGATGAGAGCTAAAGCTGGAGGAGAGTGTGTTGGCAAGGAAGGTGAAGAACAGTGGCAGCAGGTTTAGATGGTGTTTAAGTCTGGAGGAAAAGGAGGGTGGCAGTCAAATAATGGCACTGTGTCAAGAAATCTTTTTGTAGTTCTCAGGCATGGAGAAAGATGAAGAGAGGAACAAGCTGACAAGGAGGTAGCACTGTGGACAGTATGAAGACCACAAGGATGTGGGAGGGTAGACTCCAGAGACCACGTAGAGGGAACTGACAGGAGGAAGGACACTTCATCCTTTGCAGTAGGAGGAAGGAGGGAGCAATTGATGCAATTCCAATTAGGAGTTTGGGAAAGTGTCTGTCAGACAGCTTCTAATTCCTTCATAAAGGATGAAGCAATGGTTCCCTGAAAGGGAATATGTCAAACTGATGGCCCAGTTTATTGTGGGATTTTTTTTTTTTTTCAAAACTCAGCAGTCCAAGAAGAGGCAGGGCAGGTAGAGAGCTGGAGTTATCCAAGACTGGGGTTTTGCCTGGTAGGTGAATGGGTATTTGCTTGAAACATAAGGGGAGGAAGGTATACATAGGCTAATTAGCAATAGGCTAATAAAGGAAAGGCTTTCAATTATATAATTAAATTAACTTTTTTTTAAATTAAATGCAAATGTATGGTGCAGTTCAAATAAACAGCTCATCAAAGTAATGTTTACATTCAGGGCTAGAGAAGGGCCCTGACTGCCCCTGCTAAAGTGGAAGAGATTGAGAATTCCAGAATACAGGGATTCTTTCTGAACTGAACTCAGGTTTAGTAGACAGTATAGAAGTGTTCTAGAATCATTAGACCCAACATCAAAGAGACAGGCCCACTTGATGAAGGTGTCTCATGTTGAGATGCCAATTAGGACAGGAAAAACATGTGACTATAGTTTGCTATGAAACTACTTTGTTGTCATGGGAAAGTTGTACAGACATGCAGATTATCCTGGAAAAGGGCTTGGGACCTCCGGAGGTTGCCAACTGGGCTGCTTGTGCAGCCCTCGTCCCAGCTCTGCTAGCTTTTCTGGAATGGCCATTTGCCAGTTCAAGCCCCTTCCATAGGCATTGGTGGGACTGCAAATGATGATGCTGGCTAACGGAGAGGGAGAGCTTTGCCTGGCAGTGGTGAACGGTCCTAAAGGTCCTCATTATTTTTCATTGACTCCAAAAGTGCTTTTGACTCAGATTCTCTCAGAAGCTCTGGCTGTCAAGATTCTGATGAATATATCAAACTGCCTGTACCCAGGTATGTTGTGGGATGCAGGGCCCTTCTGAAGAATGTTGAGATGTGTGATAGTGGCCACTGCTTCCATACACTCCAGAGATCTGATCAAAGTCTATGTATTACTAGACACTGATTCTAGCCTCTTCTATTTGTTTGCTGCTGTTGCCTGCAAGCTGAGGAATGATATTTATTGATGTGCTAACACATGATTTTTATGCTAGAGGTGAAGTTGTGAAGTGAAAGAAAGTGGGGGTGTCTGAGTAACCTTGGCTGACGAATCTGCATAGAAGGACGTGTGGCAGCTTTAACTTTGGTGTTTGAACACAGAGTCCAGAACTGTTTTGTTCATTCTTCATGTATGTACTTGATGGTTACTAGGAGGGTTTGGTTTAGGATGACTGGTTGGTCATGCACTGTGTCCTTGTTCCTTTGCGCTCCAATGGCAGTGTGTTTGGAGGTACACATTCCTTTGTTTGCTCCTTCATTCATTAACTCATTCAAACATTTGTTTAGAATTTTTATGTATCAATCACTGTCCTAGATACCAGAAAGCAAAAAACTAATAAAGATGATGTCCTTATTTATGAGGGGCCTGTACTCTATTTTCTTTCTTCTGAGCCACCACAATACTTTATCTGGATTTCCCTGGAAATTTCATCTCCTTCACTTTGACCTATAGATATTTATTTAAATGTCATCTCTTCTGATAGGCTTTTTACCAGAATTTGCAGAATAACAGTGGTGGGTACATGCAGGTATGTTTTTCTTTTTACTTCACAGAGTACTTTAAATACTAGAATCAGTTATCTTATATAAAACTTAGAAGACTGTACATACAAATGTGGATTTCTGGCTTCACTTACAATATTAGAACATCTGCAACCCTGAGTGCAAATCCCCACATCTGGAGCTGAGTATTGGCTCTCTTGCAGATCAGGCTCTCACTTTCCAGTTCTCCCCAGTCTCCACTCAATTGTTCTACCCATCTGCAATGTGGTGGGTTTTTTTTTTTTTTTTTTTTCTGGAACTCTTGAGACCCTTGAGGAGAATATGATTGCAGATTAGTAAGTGTAAGTCAATAAGGACTAGGAGTATTCCAAGTAGGAGATGGGGATAAATGAAAAGAGGAGGACACAAGAGAGAAAGTATAAAGGAAGAATTTTCAAGATTTAGAGACAAATCCAGCATGGCTTAATGAGAATAGGAGTTATGACTTTAAATGGTTACTGTTAAGTGTTTCTAGTAGACATGGTGCTCATTAACAGATGGTATATACCCTCCCCAGATGCTCTGAGTGTTGGCTATTGATGGATCAATTGTCTCCATCTCTAGACAATTTAGATGCTCTCCTTCATCTTAAGAATGGGGGATAAACGGAGAGAGGTAAGACACAGCCTCTTCTGGAAAATGGCAGTTTATAGTCAATGACTAACTAACATGGGACTGTAAAAGACTATCCTCCCTGCCTCCAGTTAAGATCAACTATGATCTAATTCTTGCCCCAGAACTGTTCATGGGACCAGGCTGAAGCTGAACTCCAGCTTGGATCACAGTGTTATTTAGCTTCGTCCTGGTTTTATACTGCTTTCATCATTTCCTTTATCTGGAGAGCACTCTCAAGAAATTCTGAACACCAGAAAAATAATAAATTGTGTGCTCCTCAGGAACCCAGCCTTAGATGGTGTTTAGAACAGAATTAAGTAATTTAAATGAATTCCTGAATGGTGCAAATTGTTAAGTGCTGAACTACTAGCCCAAAGGTTGATGGTGAACTCACCCAGAAGTGCCTCAGAAGACAGTGCTGGTGATCTGCATCTGAATGGGTTACAGCCTTGGAAACCCTATGGAGCAGTTCTACTCTGCACATGTGGAGTCACTGTGTGGCAATCAAGTTGACAGCTACTAAAGGCTAATGCTGTGGAAATGGTTAATGATGGGAAGAGAGGATCTAGGAGGTCCTGCCTGCCAGGGATCCTTTCATGTAGCTTGAGCTCAGCAACGCAGGGCTGGCATATACAAAGTGCTCAGCAATTTATTTTGGTTCTAAAAAAAATTGTATTGGAGCCTTGAGTTTGAGGAAACAGCAGGACATTTATTTTGACAGATGGAACATGAGCACAGGACAGTGGCTGGGTATTTTTTAGAAAAGGAAACAATTCATAAAAGAGGTGGTAATTAGTGTCAAATACAAATAAAATCTCGATCTTTTTCATTATAAAGCACCCTGCTTTTGTCTTTACCTCAATTAGGTACAAAACTCCAATTAGTCTAGATCAATGAGTTACAATCCTTTAGTAATGTTTAGGCAAAATTCCAATTAGTGAGTTTTACTCATTGCTGGGAAATAGGTATAGTGGGAAAGAACACTAACATTAGCTTGGGGAAGTATTTATGGACCTTGTTTTTGTCTTCTGTCTTCTATTGCCAAATAATTGAGTGAGTCAGCTGAGGTTTTTTTTTAGAATAACAAAGTATGCAAAATAAATAAAATTATCAAGTGTACATCGTAGTTATACTCAAGAGATTTATGCCCATCTCCCTTCGTGGAACTGATTATATTTTTTAAATAATAGAAATATTTTAAACAGATAAAAGCATTAAGATGTTACAAAGGATATTACTTCTCTTTTCAAATCCAAGTCTCCAGTATCCCATGGAAGGTGGTTTTGAATGCTTTAAATCTTGGTGTTCTAATTTCATCCCATAAACTGTAATTATAGCTCTTTATAACATGCTAAATAATTCCTCCCCCTACTGGATGTTTATACCTTTCAAATATTTATAGACTGTCATCATTCCTTAGTCATCTCTTACCAAAGTTGCACATATTTTGTTCCTATAATATTTTTCATAAATCAATTTCCTCAATACTAAGCTGCTTTTCTTAGTTCTGCATTAAGTTGTCTCCATCATTCTGATTTAATGCTAATCAAAGATAAATGAGATGTTTTGGGGGCAATTTGTCCTAATGTAGTATAGGAGAGGGTTCAAAACTCCTCACCTGGGTCAGAATTTCTCATTTATATCTAGCTCAGAATATGGCTAACTTTATTGGTGTTTTTGGCATTTTACTTTGAAAATTCATAACTAATTTTCCATGAGTGGCATTCAAAAATCTCAAAGCCATTATTGTTTCTTCACTGTTCATAGAATATGTGTGATTTAAATGAATTCAGAATATATTTCAGTTATTTGTTTCTTATTATGCAATATCAAATCACATTTCCTACACTTCCCTGTATCCACAAGTTGCTATATCTCAGTGAGTGTCCTTTGAAATTAGCATTACATGGAAACTTTAAAAATATTATTTTTACTCTATTCTAGATTGTTCAATGAAATATTAAATTCTTTTTTGCAACTGCATTTTTAGACTCTCAACATAAGTATTTGTTTCCAACAACTTTTCAGTTGACCTGGCCATATTATTACTGTGACAACTTATTATGTCCCAGGTATCCCACTGATATGTTCACTATGTATATACCTTAAGTGTAACAGATATTATATAGAAATACTATGAGATGTCCAATGTGTCCTTCATATTGCAAGTTTTAAAACACTTTCATTTCCCTTCCTAATTTAAAGGCCTCATATAGCTCCCGAGTGCCATAAAGGCTCGTAATGGGTCTGGCCTCTAAAGGCTTTGTTCAATCTGAGTCCACTCCACCTTCCTAGTTTTTGTTATTTACCACTCACCCACGTGAACTCTTTGCTCAACGTGGATTGTCTGTGAAAACTTTGGAAAGATCTCCAAGGTACTAATTATTCCTTTCTTACAGTTCTTTTTGCCTTAACTTATACCTCTATAATAGCACTTGTTTCACTCAAAACCACACTGTTGTTTGTATACTTTTCTGCCTTCCACAAATTGTTATGCGGACTTGATGAGGGTATAGGCCACATTCCACTTCTCTTTTTCCCCTGCCAATGCTTCACAGAGAGTAGGACTTCATAAATGAGAGTTTTTTGAACAGTGGCAACTCCAGATTTTCTACTTAGATATGTTTTTGGATGACAGTCCAGTTAAAGAGGGGCGGAAACCAGGAGACTTGTCCGGAAGCTTCATTTGTAGAGCAAGCACACTGTGTTCACTTAGATTTATTTGAAGTGGCTTTATTTATTATTTGGGTGGATTAATGGAGATGTTGGAATGCTACAGTTCTCTTTTCACCCCTGGGTATTGGGTGAAATCAAAGAAGAAAGGAAATGATGACAATAAAGTTTAGAAAGGTGAGATGACTCTTTTTTTCCAGTCACAGTATTGTTCCCATGAGTCATTATTCTATTTTTTCTGGGTATTTTAATATTTACTTCTTGACTCACAATGACATCAAACAAAGCAAATGACATTTTTTCTACATTCATTTAATAGAATCACCATCTCCACCCTTCCTCATATTAATCAGTATCCAATCAGGGAAACAAACCACTCTAGTTATTTCAAACAGAAGGGATTTAATACACGGAATTGATTTAAAAAGTATTGGAAGCCTCATTAAAAAAAAAAAAAATCTGGATTACCGGTCTGATAGACACTGGCAGAACCCCTGAGCCTATGACTCTTAGACACCATTCAAGCAGGCAATTAACCTCACCTCAGTGGCTCAAATTTCAGCCAAATGATAGGTCTACAAGGCAAACAATAATACCAGGAAGGTATACATTCATTAGAACAATCGATATACAAGATCAAAAGGCCAGCCTTTGCCCAGGGATAAATCTAAAAACACAGGAAGGGATAGGAAAGAAGGATGAAGGGAAATGGTGAACCTAGGGAAGCAGTCTGAAGTATGCTGTTACATTATGAGGATTGCAAAGAAAGTCGCAAAACAAAATGTGTGTGAATTGTCGAGTGGAAAACCAATTTTGCTCTGTAAACTTTCACCCAAATCACAATAAAAAATTAAAATAAAATAATAAAAAATAACTGCAGCATCTAAACTATACAACACAAAGGACAAAATAAGTTCAGTGTGTGTGTGTGTGTGTGTATTCTAATATATATATATATTAGAAGGCTTGGAGAAAGAAAAGGCAGAATGAGTGGTATGAGTGATAATGCTGTCAGTGACCACAGGAAATCTCTGCCAACCCTGGGCTGGAAGAACTCAAGGCAGGAGGCTGTATTGCCAGACCCAGGAGGACACCTCACTGTGACCACTGCAGGAGCTCTGCTATTGTTGCACAAACTACAGCACTGCCAAACCCACTGTCACTGATGCCTGTTGCAGCTGCAGAAGGCCGTGGAGGGCACAGCTAGCCACTGTTGCCATTGCTGCTTTTCTGCTGCTAGAACTGCAGGCACTGCTGGAGCCATAGTTGCCAGCCACAGCTGACAACTCTAGAAGTCACAAAAGGCTGCTGAAGCCTGAGACCACCCACTGTTGCCAAAGAAGCTATCAGAAGCTGTTAAATTTTTAAGCAAATTGAAAAATAGATTTCTTTTACCTTTGGTTTCCCAATCTCCCAGTAAGTGCCTCTTTTTGAAGCACCAGGAGCTCTGGTAGCCTAGTGCCTAAGGCATTTCACTGCTAACCAGAAGGCTGGTGGTTCAAACCCATCAGCCACCCCTTGGAAGGAAGATTGGGCAAACTACTTCTGTAGAGATACCGCCTCAGAAACCCAAGGAGGGGTCATTATGAGTTGGAATCAACTCGATGGCAGTGAGTTTGGTTTGGTATTCAGAAATTATCATCTGACAAATCAAGGAAATTTAATTTTCAGTGTTTCAGTCCTAGCTTATGAAAAAGTAGAAAGGAAGCTAAAAGAAAACTGAAAAATGAGTTTCACACACCCCTATTCTACCAAATCTTTGGCATAACTGCAATCCTGCTCTCTCTTTTCTACCTACAAAATAGTAGTAGCAGGTTAAATTTAAATGTCATTGTGCCTTAAAATTTAGAGCCTAATAAAAGCAGTTTTAGTATATTCAAAATTTCCAGGTACTTGTTTAGATCAGTATTTCCTACAGAGTATTCTACAGAATACTCCTGAGGAAAGAGTCCATTGGTCAAGAGAGTTTGGGAAACTGCGTTTTATACCACACTCTTAGAATTCACACTTCATATTAGCATACTAAAGTTGCTAAGGAATCTACCAGTCTAGAATTTTATCTGGCATTGTTTGACTTATTAATCAGTATACGTTAATAAACACAAATAGGGTGCCATGATAGAAAATATCAAAACAGGTGATGGACCTAATTATTTAATATAGTCGGGGGCTGGCAGGCTTTTTGAGGAAGTGATATCTAGACTGAATCCTTAAGATCAGATGGAATCAGTCATATAAAGAGATCTCTAACACCAGGCTACTCAGTGAGTAGTTCTTGAATCAGTCGTAATCAGCAAAATTTTTCTGAACCATGGTAAGACCTGTACAGAAATTGAAAGTAAGCATTTGAAACATTTATAGCAATTTGATGGACTAACTTTATGGCTATTAAATCAAAAAATAAATTGTTTAATTTTTTTTTCCAGTAGCTGATTTTTAGGAGCTCTGCGTAGTGTAGTGCCTAAAGCACTTGACTGCTAACCAGAAGGCTGGTGGTTCAAGCCCACCAGCCACTCCTTGGAAGGAAGGTTGGGCAATCTACTTCCCTAGTGATACCGCCTCAGAAACCCAAGGAGGGGTCTCTATGAGTCAGGTCAACTCAATGGCACATAACAACAACAACAGCTGATTTTTATTGTGTTTTACAAAACCATAATTCCATGATTAATTGAGGAACAAAAAGATCTGGTCCTTCATCACAGATAGTTTGATAAGCTCTGCTCTAGTAGAAGTAAACTGTTGTTGCAAAAGCCTTAAATAGGGAGTGTCTGCTGAGATTCAGGAACTGATGGGAGCATAGTTGCGTGCAGAGGTTTGAGGACAAAGAAAGTAATTGTCTGCGTTTTAAGTATAGTAAGAAGCCATGGAAGAATTTTAGACGATTTAAATAAACATATTATTTAATAATTTTCGAACAGTTATTCCAGCTATTTTATGAAGAATGAATTGAAGAATGTAAAACAGTATGGTCAACTTGGAGGCTTTCAGTAGAAGTTTAGTGAAGGATGATGTGGCTTGACTATGAAAGCGTTGGACAGGAATTTGGAAGAGAATTGGCACAAGACTTCCTGATAGATTGGAGGCAAATGGTGAGAGAGGACAAGGCGATCAGGAAGATACCAAAGTTTCTCAGGGGAGAAGTTAAGGCTGGGTGTATACAGCCAAGGATCATCAGTTATTAGTTTTTCTAGCCATGTTATTGTTAGGTGCCGTCGAGTCATCTCTGACTCATCTCATATACAGCAGAACGAACACTTCCCAGTCCTGTGCCCGACCCACGAGCCTTGCTATACCTGAGCTCATCATTGCAGCCACTGTGTCAATCCATCTCTTTGAGGGTCTTCCTCTTTTTCGTTGTCCCTCCACTTTCCCAAGCATGATATCCTTCTCCAGAGACTTGGGTCCCTTCTTACAACATGACCAAAGTAGGTGAGACAAAGTTTGGCCATTCTCGCTTCCAAGGAGCATCTCGGCTGCACTTCTTCCAGGACAGATCTGTTAGTTCTTTTAGCAGTCTATGGTACTTTCAGCATTCTTCACCAACACCACAACTCAAAAGCATCAACTCTTCTTTGATCTTCCTTTTTCATTGTCCAGCTCTCACATGTATATGAGGTGATTGAAAATACCGTGGCTTGTGTCAAGCGCACCTTAGCCTTCAAAGAAACATCTTTGCTCTTCAGCACTTGGAAGATGTCTTTTGCGGCAGATTTGCCCAATGCTATACAATGTCTGATATCTTGACTGCTGCTTCCATTGGTGTTGCTTGTAGAACCAAGTAATATGAATCTTTGACAACTTCAATCTTTTCTCCATTTATCATGATGCTGCTTATTATAGCTATAGAGAATAGATGATGTTGAAGAATGAGTAGAAAGGAAAGAGTTGAAGGTCCAGGACTGAACCTTGAAAAGTGTCTTTGAGCCTTCTAAGTCCCCAAGGAGTCTAGCTTGAACATAACTAATTATTTCCCAAAACTCACTGCCATCAGGTGGATTCCTACTAATAGTGACCCTATAGGACAGAGTAGAACTGTCCCATAGAGTTTACAAGGCTATATATCTATGAGTCGGGGCTGACTCGACGGCAAATAACAACAACAACAACATATCTTTACAGAAGGAGACTGTCTCATCTTTCTCATGTAGAGTGGCTGATGGACTCAACCTTTTGGTTAGCAGCCCAATGCTTTAACCACAGAGCCACCAGAGGTTCCAATCTACCTTTAGAGTGAGCCCAATTCCTAGATGTTCAAATTTGTGTCTTGATATTTCTAACATTAAATTCCATTCAGTAAATTTATCGAATGCCTATACTATTAAAGAATCCACAGAAGGTGTTGTAAAAATTAACAACCAAACAAGACCTTTAAGAGTTGCTATCTCATAGAGCATCTAAGATATGTACAAAAACACAAGTTGATTCTGGTAAGTGCTGTAAGAAAATTATAAAGGAAATAAAAATCTATAGAGGAAAAACTAGAAAATTCCATGGAAGAGGTTAACAGTGAACAAATCTTGAAGTTCATGAATCTGAATTAACAAAAAAGAGATAAAATAGGTTTAACAGGTCAACAAATGCACAGGATGTTTTCAAAGTCTCTGCCAGTTTTCCACTTGAGAAGGTCCTTTGGGCTAATTCTCTTTTCATATGAGCATAATTCTCCTTGGGTCATGACTCTTAGCTTCTTGGTCTATTAAAGTCTGCAGTTCAGACTAGGATAATTATATCATTGGGCTCTTAGGAGTTCCAAGGTCATAAAATTCTTAGCATACCTCTGGTGTCACATTGAAAAAGATAAACTTTCTTTCTTTTTTTTTATTGTTGTTGGTGAATTATTTTACCTTTTTTATTTTGAAGTAATTTTCAAAGCCTTCACCCAGATTTCCCTAATATTAATATCTTACATAACTAATGCAATTATAAAAATCAAGAAATTAACATTGGTATAATACTATTAACTGAAATAAAGACTTTATTCAGATTCATCCAGCTTTTCCATTAATGTCACTTTATTTTCTTCCTGGACCCAAACCCAGGTACCACATCGTATTTAGGTGTTTTGTCTCCTTAGTCTCCTCCATTCTGTGACAGAGTCCTTATCCTTTTCTTGTCTGTCATGCTCTTAACACTTTTGAAGAAGACTGGTAAATTATTCTGTAGACTGTTCTTCAGTTTGAGGTTTTCTAATACTCTTGAGTTTGTGTTTGATGATTGAGGTCATGCTCTTTTGTCAAAAATACCACAGAAGTGACTCTTCTAAGTGCACTCTATCAGCAGGTATACTACATTGATGTATCTTATTAATGGTGATGTTAATGATCATTTGGCCAAGATGGTGTCTTCCATGCCTCCATACTGCAAAGTTACCATTCCCGTGAAACCATGTAGACATCCTGCTTCTCCTTAAACCCTCATTCACCAATTCCAGTGTCCAGGAGGAGCCTGCCTGCAACAATCACATTATGATGCTCTAATGGTAATTTTCTATTTCACTCATTCTCTCTTTGTTCATTAGTTGGAATTCTTCAGTGGGAAAGAGCCATCCTCTCTCCTCCATTTATTTATTCATTCAATTATTTATTTATATCAATAAGGACTTATGGATGTTTATTTTTTTATCTGGGTTATATTTCAACTTATCACTATATATGCTGTTGCTCAATTTTTTTCTGACTCTGGCCTTTGGAAGCTCTTTCTGGTTTGCTCCTGTGCCCTTTCAACATACCCTATCTTTTGTGAGCACTTCTCTACTTTCTGGAATCACAAGATGCTCCAGACTCATCATGTATTTTTATGCCAACCCTGATATCTTTCCAAGGTGTTCTGGTTCCTTTGGTTAGAATATGGTATTTAAAAACTAAGATTTTGGTGCTTGATGTGTTCATGTGTTCATCAGTCTGGGTTATTGTATGATGTTGTTGTTATGTGCCGACGAGTCGGCCCTGACTCATGGCGACCCCTCCTTGGGTTTCCGAGGCAGTATCACTACGGAAGTAGGATTGCCCAACCTTCCTTCTGAGGAGTGGCTGGTGGGTTTGAACCGCCAGGCATCTGGTTAGCAGGTAAGTGTCTTAGCCACTATGCTACCAGAACTCCCTATTATATGATATAGGCCTTCAAACACTCCAAAATGGCTCCTGGACTCCATTTTGAAAGCAACTTCCATCTTAGAAAGAAAACACCAAGTCTTTTCCCCTTTCTTGGGCCACATTTCTTAGTTACTCTAAAGCAGTGTCTTATCAAAAAAAGATACCTCCTCCTGCCTGACTACCAGCCTCAGGCACTTGGCCACTTGGAACCAGGCACCTCAGTGGCTGGATCCTTCTCCCTAAGAAACCCCCCTTTGGCTGTTTACCTTATGGAATATAAACCAGAAGGAAACAAGAGGGGGTGCAGACTTGAAACCTGACCAGCTGGCTGCAGCTGGATGCAGGGTTGCTTTTTCCATAATCTCCCCCAAAATAAACTTTGATGTCTCTGAGAGTGACTCTGGGTCATTTTTTCCCTCTCTCTACATAATTTATCTGGAAGTTTTACTTTACTCAGGATAGACCCTTACAATTATCATTTCTTCCCCCTCAGTGTAGACAGCTAAGAAAAAATATTTCACATATATACACTGTATATATATGTGAAAAAAAAATTATTTATTTATGTTTTTATATGTTTGTTGTTGGTTGCTGTTGAATTGGTTTTATATATATATATATATATATATATATATATATAAATTCTTTGGTGTAATTGTGGGTCCAACAGATATTCTAGCTCCTCTAGATTTGCAATGTACTTTCCAAGTTTTGTGCTAAAATTCTCACATCAGTCCTGGAATAAAGGGTAGGAGGATTATTTCCTATTCCACTCCTCATGTGCAATGGGTTTTCACCAGTGCCCTCAGTGTGACGGTGTTTGTACCCTTGCTACTCACAGATTAAAACTTTTATTCTATGGGACATATAAATAAGAATGGTCCTCATGGAAGTTTCTTGACCCTTTCACCTGTGTCTTAGTTATCTAGTGCTTCTATAACAGAAATACCACAATAGGATGGCTTTAACAAACAGAAATTTATTTTCTCACAGTTAGTAGGCTAGAAGTCTGAAATCGGTGCCAACTTTAGCAAGTCTTTGTCTCTCTGTTGGCTGTGAAAGAAAGTCTTTTGTCTCTTTTGAGTTTCTGCTGTGGGCTATCTTTATGTGCCTTGGCAACTATCTTCCCCTATCTCTGCTTCTCTAGCTTGCTTGATTAATCTCTTATATTTCAAAAGAGATTAATTCAAAACACACACTACACTAATCCTGTTCATTAACATACCAAAGACAACCCATTCTCAAATGGGATTATTACCACAGGTATAGAGGCTAGGATTTACAACACAAATTTTTGGGGACACAATTCAATCCATAACAGCCTTCACTACCAACCATGCATTCTCAGGGTGCTCTACGTAGGGCCCATGGAGAAAGGACTGCAAGAGGGTGCAAATTCCCTTATAGCTGCAGCTCCCAGGGCTCCACATTCTCTTACCAGTCCACGTTTTGTCTCCACCAATTCATTTCACTATTCTGGCTGAATTTTTTCCTCCAGTATCTGCCCCAGTAAGTGGTCCAATTTTACCTCTTTCTGCAGATGCCTATCTTTCCATAGCTTTTGGACTACTTGGTTACTCTGTGACCCCAGCCCTCTAATGGGTTCAAAAAAAGTAATGAACTTGTAGTTGGTCTGACATTTTTTGTTGTATGTGTGGGAAAGATATTCTTTAAAGCTCTCTACATCCCTGAGTCAAAACTTTTATTTCTAGCATTATACTAATAAAAAAATTTCAACACACAGGTTGGTGAGTATAGTCAAAACTGACTTACATTAATGAGATGCCCAGTTTAGATCAGGCGGATTTGGGACATCTAGAATGTCAACCACCATATTGCCATTCTATCTTCCTGAGCATCAGGCCTATTTTCTATTTTCTTCACAAATTGGATTTGTATTGTTTTTGAACTTTCTTTTTCTTGTAATTGAACAATACATATTGAGTGTCTACAGACAATAAGGCATATTAGGGATGTAAAATACATATTAAGTTATCAGTTTGGGACTTGGGGTTGCTGTCTAGGTTGATTGCTTATTATTTTCAACTCTCTGCACAAATCTATATGCCATTGTGCGGAAATGCTAGGTGATAGGCAGACAGAGGGATAAATCCGCATTTCCGCACAATGGCATATCCTTGGATATGTACAGATTCTCTTTATAATATCTATCATCACTGAAATATTCATATAATATTTAAAACTATACTTATACTTGATCTATTAATTCAGAGCTATTATAACTGTTATGGTAATTATGGTTTTATTACCTGGTACTGCCTAATTATTGTTTCAGTCATAATTATTATCTTTAACTCATAAATATTACAAATATAATTTGTTTTTATTATAAATGTTAAAACAACATTTATTAACTAAATTGAGCTTTGCAGTCCTAACCTTAATATCAAAGGTATTCAATATATTTACCAAAAGAACTTCTAATAAGAGGATTCAAGCATTTTTAATTCTTAAAAGAATACCTTTGATTAAATACACTCAATTTTTCCCAGGTTCATTAGTTTCATTTTTTTGTTTTTAATGGAAAAACATTCTAAGCAACCTAAGTAACAATAGGAATGGCTCTGGAATTCTATGTAGCCAATCCATTAATGTTTTTGTTATTTTTACTACTACCAACAATTTTTAAAATAAGACCATATAAATAATTTTTTTTGTGTGTGTATGATTCTATGAGTTTTAACACATGCATAGATTTTGTATAACCAATACCACAATCAAGATACATAATGGCTCTGTCATCTGCCAACATTTCCCTGCTCCTATCTCTACCCCCACACTGATAATTTTCTCTGTCCTTATAGCTTTTCCTTTTCCAGAGTGTCATTTAAATGGAGTCATATAGTATGTAACATTTTAAGACTGGTTCTTTCATTCAGCATAAAATAAACCCATTGCTGTCAAGTTGATTTCAACCCCAACAACCCTATGGGACAGAGTAAAACTGCACCATAGGATTTCCAAGACAGTAATCCTTGTGGAAGCACAGTGCCACATATTTCTACCACAAAGAGACAGCTGTGTTCAAACCACCAACCGTTTGCTTAGCAGCTTAGCACTAAATCGCTGAGCCACCAGGGCTCCTTTCATTCAGCATAATACCTTTAAAATCCATCCATGTTGTCCATGTATCAGTACGTTGTTCCTTTTTCTTCCTGAGTAGTAACCCATTTCATATATGCCCCATCTTGCTTATTTATTATCCATTCACATATCATTGGATTGTGTGATAGTTGGAGCCGTGTGTCAACTTCGCTGGACCACAATTCTGTGTGGTTTAAGCAGTTGTGATGTGGGTTATTCCCGTGATGGGATCGGAGGTGTATGTTTTGATCAGCCAATCCATTGAAAGGGAGTTTCTCTAGGGGTGTGGTCTGCTTCCAATATATTTATGGACATCCTGGGAAAAGAGACACTCTTCTGTGGATCAATCCTATTGTGCTATCTACAACTGTCCATGAGTGAACAATCTACCATTCAGCCTGGAGATCTTGGATTCATCATTTGTTGGAGTCAACAGCTGGTATACTGACTGCCAATCTTGAGCTCATCAGCCCCTGCAGTTGTGTGAGTCAGGAAGAGCCTCCAGCTTGACGTTTGATCCAAGATCTTGGGACCTACCAGCTTCTATAAGTGTGTGAGCCATTTTCCTAAGAGAAATTTCTCTTTCTCTATATCCATATATAAGCTTTACTAGTTTTGCTTCTCTAGAGGACCCAGCCTAACACAGGTTGCTTCCATTTTTTTATGATTATGAATGAAAGTGCTGTAATTATTTATGTACAGTTTTCTTTCTGTGAATGTAAGTTCTCATTTCTATAGATTAAGTGAGATTGCTGGCTCATATGGCAAGTATATCTTTAACTTTATGGTTGTTGTTGTTGTTAGGTGCTGTCAAGTCATCTCCAACTCATAACAACCCTATGCACGGCAGAATGAAACACCACCCAGTCCCGCACCAGCTCCATGATTCTCGTTATACTTGAGCCCATTGCCGCTGCCACCGTATCAGTTCATCTCATTGAGGGCCTTCCCCGCTTTTGTTGACCCTCCACCTTACCAAGCATGACATCCTTCTCCAGGGAAGGATGACCAAAGTAGGGGAGATGAAGTCTGGCCATTCTCGTCTCCAAGGAGCATTCTGGCTGCATTTGCTCCAGGAGAGATTTGTTAGTTCTTTTAGCAGTCCATGGTACTTTTAGCATTCTTCGCCAACACCACAACTCAAAAGCATCAATTCTTCTTCCATCTTCCTTATTCATTGTCCAGCTCTTACATGCATACGAGGCGATTGAAAATACCATAGCTTGTGACAGGCACACCTTAGTTCTCAAGGAGACATCTTTGCTCTTCAGCACTTGAAAGAGGTCCTTTGCAGCCAGTTTGCCCAGTGCTATATGTCATCTGGTGTCCTGACTGCTGCTTCCATTGGTGTCAATTGTAGAACAAAGCAATATGAAGTCTTTGACAATTTCAATCTTTTCTCCGTTTATTGTTATGCTGCTTATAGGTCCAGTTGTGAGGATTTTTGTTTTCTTTATATTGAGATTTATCCATACTGCAGACTGTATTCCTCAATCTTCAACAGTAAGTGCTTCAAGTCATCCTGACTTTCAGCAAGCAAAATTGTGTTATCAGTGTATCACAGGTTGTTAATGATTCTTCCTCCAATCTTGATGCCACATTCTTCTTCATATAGTCCAGCTTCTCGGATTATTTGCTCAGCATACAGATTGAATAAGTATGGTGAAAGGATACAACCCTTACACACTCCCTTCTTGATGTTAAACCATGCAGCGTTCCCTTTTTCTGTTCGAACAACAGCCTCCTGGTCTACGTACAGGTTCTGCTAAATTGTTCTAGAGGGTACATTTTGGGTTCTACCAGCAATATATAAAAGTTCCAGTTGTTCTGTATTCTTATCAGCATGTGGTATTGTCAAGTGTTCTTTGTTGTTTCTAACAGTATTTCATTAAAATTTGCATTTACTAAATGGCTAATGATATGGATCATCTTTCCATGTGATTATCTGCCATCTACCTGGTCATTTGTGTATTTTCTCCGGTGAAGTGTTTATTCAAGTCTTCTCTTGTTTTCTTGTTTTGACTTTTCTCTATATTTACTAGTTTTTTTCTACCAGTCTATGGCTTGTCTTTTCATTCTCTTAACAGGCTCTTTCATAGAGTGAAATTTTGGTAAAATGCCAATTTTTAATTTGCTGGATAAATTTTGGTATCCCATCTAAAAATTCTCTGCCTAAGAGGACACCAAGCTCAATTAGCATAACATACTACACAAAACATTGTTCCACCTCCTACTGTGGGGAGTAGTGACTGGGATCTTAAAAGCTTGCAAGCTGCCATCTAGATGCAATGATGGGTTTCTCCTCGTCCAGAGCCAAGAAGAATGAAGAAAACCAAAAATTCATGGAAATAATTAGTCCTAGCGACTGGTACACCATATGATCTGCAGCTTATATTACTATGAGACCAGAAGAACTAGATGGTGCCTGGCTACTACTGTCAACCACGTGGAAGAGGATCTATGTAGGAGATCCTGGATAGACAGGGAACAATGTGGAACAAAACTCAAAATCATTTGGAAAATAAAAAGAGGGGAGGACCAGATTTGCTGGCCCACTAGAGCCTGGTGTAACCACTGTGACTATGGCCCCTAGATGCCCTTCAGGTCTGAAATTGAATGCAAGCTGTGGCTTCCAGCCAAACAATAGACAGGCATATGAGTTGAATATTTACCTGCGGTAGATACACTCCTTGGAGAGAACAATCATGAGAGAAAGAAGGGCTGTTTATGCACAGGGAGACAGCTCAGGGGGCAGGAATGCATAGAGGGATGGGCATAGGGAAGAGGTAACTAATGGGAGGAAGTAGGAGGAGAGATGTTGCATTGTGGTAAATTGTAGTCAATGTTATGAGACAAAGTGTATGTGAACCGCTATATGCAAAGTGTATTTGCTCTGTAAATTTTCACCCAAATCACAATAAAAAGAAAATAAATAAATAAATAA
This sequence comes from Orycteropus afer afer, assembly GCF_000298275.1. Taxonomy (NCBI): domain Eukaryota; kingdom Metazoa; phylum Chordata; class Mammalia; order Tubulidentata; family Orycteropodidae; genus Orycteropus; species Orycteropus afer. The sequence goes on from NW_006921720.1 coordinate 4,065,152, forward strand.
TTCTCTGCCTAACCCAAGAACACTTTACCTAACCCAAATTGTCTATAAGACAACAGATCTAAGAGCAGGTATTCATAAGCCTAAATTAGAGATAGATACAGACCAGAGAATCCAAGCGGAAACTTTAAGAGGCAATTGACAAGGCTGAGAGGGAGCATTGTAGGTGCTGCAGGGAATGAGGGAATGTTTTAAATGGATTTTTTTGGATGATTGGCATGGCAATGATATACTATATGGGTAGAAGAAGGAGAGTGGACAGAATAATAAAGAATAACTGGGAGACTATTAAATTAATTCCCATTTGCAGTGCTTAAGGCTTAAACTGGCCTTGTGATAATATGCAACTGAAATATAAAGAATAGGTCAACCATTTAAAAAATTAACCCAATACAGAAGAATTGTTGATATGAGAAACTAATTAATTAAAAGAAAGAATTAACTCAGGATGATCCCAAGATTTTTTAATTTGGGTAATTAAGAGAGTGGTTGTGTGAAAGAATTAGGAAAGTTGGAAAAGCTTTTGTTTCAGAAGAGAGAAAGATCATGAGTTTAGATTAGGTAATCTTGAGAACAGGGTTTATGGCCCATTCATCTTTGTATACTGATCCTTAGCACAGCACTTGATGCTTAATAAATGTTCTTGAAATAAATAGCCTTGCGAGTATGGTATAGCAAAAGAATCTAAGAGGAATTTATATACTAATCAGCCAAAGGTACAGAAGTATACAGTGGACATAAAGTTGAGAAATACAAGCAAATATACATAATTGATTTATGGTGCTTATGTTATAGTATATAATAAATTTAATGACATTACTAGTTTATGTTCAATGCATTGTCCTTCATTAACAATGCATATCCAATGCAAAATTATAATGAACATGGTACAAAATGCAGCACTTCTGTCAATCCTTGCACATATGTCATGCACTTTCTCCTATTTGTGTCTCTGATTTTCACTTAGTAAATCTGCTGTTAGATTATTGAAGAAGAAGCTATCAAGAGAGTTCAGTCTGTGGAAAAATAAAATAACAAAATCTGTTTCCAGACCTTTTGGAAAGAGTAGACACTCCACTAGAGGACAAGGCTGAAAACAAGGCCTTCAGCAGAGAGGTTAGGTTTTTAGATGTGATGTGATAACTGATGAATTCCCCTCCCCAACGGAGTCAGTACAGAGAAAGAAAAGAGTAGGTTGCCTAGGAAATAAGAACAGAACTAAGAAAAGGATTTGGATATGCTGTGAGGAGAACCAGGATAGTGTAGAATCCTGAAATTTCTGGAGAAAAGAATTTAAAGATAGAGGTGGTTATCCAAGTGTTAAATACAGGAAGTAGAATGGATGCCACAGAGATTAAGAAGCTTGTATAATAACTTCTAGCAGTTACATTAGAGTGGTTAGGAAGTGAATACAGACAGTTTGGAAGGGAACGAATAATGAGGAATGAAAAATTATAGATTATGTGTGATTTGTCAAAGTTTGGTAATGAGGGGAAGGTGGAAATAGAATCCTAATTTAGGAACATCTGGCTAAGTGAACATTTTTAATCTAGGGAAGGTGTGTGTGTGTGTGTGTGTGTGTGTGTTTAAATGTAGAGCAAGGAAAGAAGGAGAAGGATAAGCGGTGGTAGGTATTGAAGCAAGGTCCCTTAGGACTTGACTGGAAGAGGACTGTAGAATCTCAGGCAGCATGAAGAGATTCTATTTCCCTCCTCAACCTTCGCTCTTATATTCTCATCCTCTGTGTTTGTAATCAGCACAAACTATTAGAGCACTATGATAAAATTCATTTGTTTTTTTTTCCTGAAGGACTACTAAATTACTCTTGGATACAAATGTCTAAATAAGTAGTATTAAAACTTTTGTGTTGATTTCGTCTATTAAATTTATTCAATTCTGCTTCTTCTCACCCTAAAATATTTCATGATAAATTCATTATCATCAGTTAATACTCATTGAGCAGCTCTCTCTGTGTTTGGCATTATACATGTTGCAGACTGATTGGCTTCTATTATAAACTCTTAAAGGAGCTCTGGTGGCATAGTGCCTAAGGAATTTGACTGCTAACCAGAAGTCTGGTGGTTCAAACCCACCAACCACTCCTTGAAAGGAAGATTGAGCAATCTACTTCCATAGAGATACGACCTCAGAAACTCAAAGAGGGGTCACTGTGAATTGGAAGTGACTAGACAGCAGTGAAGTTTTTTTTTTTTTTTTTTCCTTAATAAAAGCACTAGGAACAGTGTTTTCACTCTTTGAAGTAGAACCTTGAAAATGCTTTCTCAGGAATCATTCCCTACAGATTTCCACAGTTCTCAAATACAAGCCCAGAAATCTGTTACACTGAGTTTTTTGTTCTTTCTCTTTTACAAGATACAAAAAAAAAAGAAATGAAAGAGAAAGGTTTCTACTCAAATTGATTACCAGACAATATTATATAAATAAAAAGAGCTGGTCATGACCAATGACTCATGGGGGAAAATGTCAGGATAATGTTATAATCATTTTAAAATAAAAAAAATATATATATTCTAATTTTTGATACCTGTAGCTTCTTTGCCTGGGATCATTCTGAGTTATGTCTGTGATCTCATAATGATTTCTGAATGGTTAGGCACAATTAAAGTTTCGTTTCATTGATCATTAAGGTAGTGTTAAATTTTGTTGCATCTTTGAAAATCAAAACTAAATCACCCCTTTGTATGTTTTCATAAGTGCAAGATAGCTAACAACATCATATCATTAAAATCAGTGTGTGAATGTGTGGTAATTGAGGTCTATGAACTATTACCAATGATTAGCAAATTGGTGAGTTATCTTTGTTTTAACACTCTAATTACTAGCTACCAAAGTTTTGGTGGAAGTAATAGGTAGCAGTTTAAATAAACACACCTCTAAGTTAGAGTTGCTGTTGATTCATCTAATTATTCATTAGAAAGTATTAAAGAAGCATGTACAGGATACCATCTATTATAGAAGGCTCTGTCAGCCCCAGGGTTACAGGTGAGGAGAGACAACTCAGGGACGCACAAAGTAGCAGGCGGGAAGAGCAGGAGAAAGGGGATTAAAAGCCAGGAAGCCAGAGAGAAGAGCAATCAGCTGAAGGGATTAGGTGAGGAGAGGAAACTCAGGCCCGCCCA
>NW_006921720.1:4071523-4076952 GCF_000298275.1 Orycteropus afer afer
TTCCCTGGAGAAGGATGTCATGCTTGGTAGGGTGGAGGGTCGACGAAAGAGGGGGAGGCCTTCAACGAGATGGATTGACACGGTGGCTGCAATGATGGGCTCAAGTATAGCAGGTATTGTGGGGCTGGCGCAGGATCGGACTGTGTTTTGTTCTGCTGTGCATGGGGTCGCTATGAGTTGGAAATAACTCGATGGCACTTAACAACAACAACAACTGAGGAAGGAAAATATGTACTCCAGTGCAATTTGCTTATTTTTATTAGAGGTAGTACTGGGGGTAACAATGGGATAGATATCTTTAAGAACTGGGAAGTAGGGTTTTCCTCTGATAACTAAGTTTTGATTCAGTATTCAATGGACTTGGGTTGAGATAAGCAGCTATCACAAAGAATGACTCCAAGGACTCCAAGGCAGCCTGTCCCTGATCATATATTCATGTCCATGAAGGAAAGTGGAAATCAGCCTGCCAGACATTACAAAATGGAAATATCTGAGCCTAGAGCCCCCAGAGCTCCTCCTCTCTCCCAACCACTCCGGAATCCTCCACAGGCCAGCAGTTGGCCTAGTGGGGAGCCTCAACACTCTAGCCCTCTTGCTGGCATTCTGCTTGACGAGGCCATGATGTATAGGTTCTTACATATAAGTATCTCCTGCTTTTTAAAAGTTCGCTTAATGGCACTTTGCTTTTATGAAAGACCTACATTAGTACCTGTTTTCACTAACTGAATGAAATCCCAAAAGGATTTTCTCTTTTATGAAAAAAAAATGTGACAAGAGAAAGCATTCAGCGTTTGTTTTGCAGCAAGCTGTTAAAGAGACAGCATGCACCTGGAAAAGCAGCAAGAGTGGCTTTGCCAAGTTCCTTCCCTGGAAACTACATTCAGCATCTCACATCAAGGCCCCATAGCTTTGAACTGTGTCTGTCAACACCATGTTAGTGTTATTTTAGGTTTTATGTGTTATTTGGTATGATTTGGTAGGCTGTTTCTTGGGGTTTGGAAATACTAACAAATTTTTCCCAGATAAATTAATGGTAATTGCTTCCTGGCTTTATGCGATTTCAGCTTATGAAAGGTTTCACAGGAACATTCATTCTATTTTCAGAATGTGGGGAAAACCAGGAACAGCATCCCTGAATATTTCACTCATAAGCACTTTGATCCTTGATGGCTCCTCATAAAAGGTAGCACCTAAAAGGCAGGTGTGCCCAGCAGAAGAGTGCCTTCGGCAGAGGCCATACTGTTATTCTTCCCATCATAGAGATGAGGAAGCGGCAGGCTTTGGGACTTTAAGAGTATTAAACATTTAAATCCCATTGCACCCTGTTCTGATTTTATGCTCACCAAGCTTGGTGTGCAGTAGACTGGTCAATTACAGTTCTCATCGTGCATTAAGAATTGGCTTTCTGGTTTTATGGATTGTTCTCTTGAGAGTGTGAGTGAATGTCCACAAGTGAGACAAACTCAATGCCATCTGCAGATTAGAGATTCTGAGCCTGTGTGACTGAGGACAGCCTCTCTATCTGGTTGATTCACTACGGAAAATGGTGCCTGCTAAGTTCTTGTGGCAGTCAGCCAACCAGCCTCCCAATGACACTCCTTTGCTCAAGACAGGCTGATCGGTGGGAAATTTGACATTCATCAGTAACTACTGGGCATTAGTTCTCTACATTCATGCATCATGCAACTGTCTTTAAGTAGCTATCAAACTTATAATAGTTGTTTCAATCTTCTCTAAGACTCCTTTTAATGACAAGAAACAATGCTACTGTGCAAGGGTGGGACTACAGTGAGGTAAGTGAGGCATCTTGGGTACAAACTTTAAGGAAGCATTTATTCTCAGGGTCATGCAAATGCTCTGATTCTGTTTCACTTCAGTTTTGCAGTGTAATCTGGTTGTTGTGCTCCAGTGAAGAACGGGAAGTAGCCAGCATAGTGAAGAAACCAGAAGAGGTGATGGAACCAAGGTACAGTATAGGCTAGATAGGAACCCCAGCTCTTGATCTTCCTCTCTCTTTCTCTCTCCCATTAATACTCTTGAAACTGTGTATATATATTCTACACCAGCAGCCTCTATGCCCTCATTCTATTCTAATTTGTTACTTATTTCATGATCTACAGATAATACTGTCAGGTAGGTTGGCACAATTTGCCAAATTTGATGACCTTGTTTTAGCTCTCTTCCAATGTGTTATCTCCTCAGCTTTTGACATTGACCTGAGAACAAGGACTACGTCTTGTTCACCACATTTTCACCAGTATCTATTCCAGTGACTGGTTCCTAGGAAGCACTGAATATATTCTTATTGCAAGAATGAATAACTTGTTGACAAAGGAAAATTATTCCCCCTTTTCTTGTGTTCTCACAGCATTTTGTTCATAGAATGTTATGTTGTTGTTGTTGTTATGTGCCTTCGAGTCAGCCCTGACTCATAGCGTATATTGCCCTCTATATTTATTTACTCATCTGTGTTCTCAAGGGATTGAGAGCAACAACAGTGTCTTACACATTGCTGCATCTGAGCCTGGCAGAGAGTCTGGCATATAAGAGGTGCTCAATAAAAGTTTGTGGAACAAACCTAGTGTTGGCTAAATAATGGTGTTCTAGTTATCTAATGAAGCATAAAAAATCACTTTAAAACACAGTGGCTTAAAACAATAACCATGTATTTTCTCTCACATTTTTTGTTGTCCTGTAATTCAGGAAGGGCTCACATGGATAGTTCTTACTGTTGGAGGGGAGGAAGCTTGCATATGGTTGCAATCAGCTGTTGGCAGACTCTGTAGCCATCTATCTGAAGGCTTGATTGGTTCTGGAGGACTCACATCTAAGATGGCTCGCTCACATGCCTGGCAAGTTTGTACTGTGTGTTGGCTGGGCTCCTGTTCCCCTTTTTGTGGGCCTCTCCAAAGGACCACTTGAGTGACCTTACAACCTGCTAACTAGAGTCACACAGAACAAGTGATCCAAGAGACCAAAGTAGAAGCTACAATTCCTTCTGTGACTTAGCCTGACATAGAAATCATGCTACCATGTCCACCATATTTTGCTGGTCATATAGGGCCAGGCTTGATTCAGTGTAGGAGGAGACTCCTCAAGGGCATGAATAGGAGAAAGTGTGGAACGTAAGAGATACCTTGGAAACTGGGTTCAGCAGATGATTAGCCATTAGGAAAAAAGAGAAAAAGAAACCAAAACACTTTAAAACAGAGACAGAGCTACTGTCTAGACACTCTTCTAAACATTGATGTAAGCGATGAAGCCTAGAAAAAATAGTGATTGCCAAGTAGGATTGCCCTTCTCTTTAAAGAGATGAATATTGGGATGAGTTTAATCTCTCCTTGTCACACACCCTACACCTTGGTTCTTTCTTGATGGAGATGCTGATAGTTTATGAGGAATTACTCTTTAGTCCCTCAGAACAGCACCCATCTCACAAAAGTTCAGATAAAAATCTGGGCTGGCTTAATGGCAGCCTAGACTCTTTGGGGAGGAGCATGGCTGGGTTCCTCTGGTTTACTAAAGCTATAATTAAGCCCTGAGATAAAGTGCCAAGTCTTTACCTTTGGGTCTATCTGAATCCTGGTGTGTCCCTGGGTTCAGTGACAGTATGATTGCTGGTTCTGCCACGTTCTGTAGGCCCAAATGCATTCAGATTAGCCTGGAAGAAACCCATTACTACCTCCTGCCTATGGGGTTTTCATACAATTAAGAGTAACTCTAAAAGAGAAGAAACTTTGAGGAAGCTGAGAGAAAATCCATTAGAACTGTATATCCTTTGGCAGCAGATTTTTTAAGAAGTGCCTTTCTGAGCTCAGGAAAAGTCCAGAATATGTTTACACATCCATTCCTTATTTAGTTACTGTAATGCCTTTAAGTTATTAGATAAATTTAAAGGATAAAGAATAAGAATTTTATGAAATAAAAATAAGTATTTAATAGTAATAATTGGAAAAAAAGGAATGTTAGAATATCTGTTTTTTTCTTAGAAAATAATAAATTTAGAGTTGATAGACAAAATTTCTTTTCATTTTTTCTTTTTAGATGTCAAAACTGCCGACATCTTACAGTGTTTATTTATTTATTTTAATTTGGATTGTTTTGTTTGATTAAATGTGATGGAAAAAAATTTTCTCAGGTCTGTGGACAATACTAGATTATCCACTCCATTCACTTCACTAGAAAATAATAAAAGCAACAAATAACCCTACCAGAAATAATGCAAATAGGATTGCTTTTGACAAAAAGGTTAATTTTTGAAAAATAAAATGAAACAAAAACTCTAAGTCAGTTGCTTCTGCCCGTGTGGACCCCTGCTCACCTCTCAGAATCTGTACTCCTGTCTCTCTGATTGTAGAAGCCGATCTTGCTCTGTTTTGGGCCTTTGTCCACACCAATTCCTTGGCCAGGAAAGCTCTTCTCTCTGTTCTTTGTCTGGCTAACTCCTACTGTAGTGGGTTGAATAGTGTGACCCCTCCCCTCCAAAAAAATTCATGTCAACCTGGAACCTCAAAATGTGCCTTATTTGAAAATAGGCAATTGCTGTTGTTGTTGTTATGTGCCATCAAGTGGTACCCGTCTCATAGCGACCCCTCCTTGGGTTTCCAAGGCAGTATCACTACAGAAGTAGATAGCCCAACCTTCCTTCCAAGGAGTGGCTGGTGGGTTTGAACTGCCAGCCTTCTGGTTAGCAGTCAAATGCCTTAGGCACTATGCTACCAGAGCTCCTATTAGTTAAGTTAAAATGAAATCATTGTGGGTTAGATTTGCCTTTGAATTCAATGACTTGAGTCTTTGTAAGAAAAGGAGGGTGCTTAGAGATACACAGGAGAAAGGACATGAAAATGAAGGTAGGCAGACATCGAAGTTGCAGAGAATGACCAGAAGCTGGGAGGAAGCAAGAAAGGATTCTTCCCTAGAGCCTTCACTGGGGAGCATGGCCTTGCTGAGAACTTGACTTCTAGTCAGAGAACAAATTTGCATTGTGTTAAGCAACCTAGTTTGTTATGGCAGCTCTGGGAAGCTAATATATCTTCTCTTCTGTTCTTCATTTCTTCACTTGTACATTACTTCCCCCAGAGAAGCCTCCTGTGATCCCCCAGAGTAAAGCCAGAGCCACTCGAATCTCATTTTGCTTCATGATACTTATTATTTGAAATTATTATTACTTTCATATTTTCCAAATTGCTACATCCCCTAGTCCACTCTAAACCCCTTAACGGCAGGGACTCTGCCTAGTGCAGAGTGGCTGCCCTTGGTGAATGCTGGTGAAACAATATAGGTGAGACAAACAAATCAAAATAGACCAAAAAAAAAAAAAAAAAAAAGGAAGACCTTATCATAACCTTCAACTTTGATTAATTAGATATGGATGATTTGGAATATCCGAGAAGTTCATCAGGCTCTTGGTAGCAATTTGGAATTTAATG